>NW_022595318.1:64298-301915 GCF_009176505.1 Sitodiplosis mosellana | reverse complement strand
GAGAGAGAGAGAGAGAGAGAGAGAGAGAGAGAGAGAGAGAGAGAGAGCGAGAAAAACAATAGTGACAATTACCACAACCAATAAAAATGTAAACAGGTATAGCGAGCCAGTCAGGTAGTCAGCCAACGCCACACGTCAAATGTGGCAATGCTGAAGGAATCAAATTTGGATATCAAACATTACAATCAAAGAGATACACACAGGCGACTGACTTTGGCTGGAGGAAACCACCACCCCGAAAATGTCTCGTTAATCGTCGTTAGCCTTATATTGGCTTATTCTATTGTTTCATGTCGCATACTGTATCCATCCAAGCAATCGATCTAAAACGACACCAGCCAACCACTTCAAGCTATGAAAAAATGAGTCGACACAAGAAACAAGAAATTTTAATCCTTATTCCAACTCCATTGCAGTGTGTGTTTGTGTTTGTGTTCACTGGCTCTTTTGCATGTCACATGTAATTTATACATTTGCGCGCCGCCAATTTATTTAGTTCAGTTCAGGCAAATCATTGTGTGTGAGTGTGTTTCTCTTTTATTCTTGCCAAAGCTCTAATTTGATATTTATATGAGCGCGCGCAAATGCCATGCTGCCACTTATAAAATATGAAACGTATAATATTTACATAAACATTACGACGATGACGATGTGTTATTGCTACTGTGCGGTTAAGTATGCGGCCTCGATTAAAGAAAATTGATAGAAAATACAGAAGGTAAATGAAAAAGAATAAAAATAACAGAATGAAAATGTTCTACTCATGGAAATTGTGAGATTTTCATCGGTTTGCATACATAATCCGTGCATTACATAACGTCACTTTTATTGACTGAACATGGAATTGCTTCAACTTAGCAGAAAGAGAGACTTTTGTGTAGGCTTTACTAAACATTTTTCACGGCACCCTTATACCCATTCTCATGCTTTTTAAGCATACAAATGAGATTTTACACGTTTTTTCACAGTTGTGAATTAATGAGAATCATGCTCGTCTTTTGTGCAAATTTTGCATTCGCGAAAATATGACCAAGATGACCTAGGGTCTCAAGCATCCTTGATATATATCCATTTTCATAATGAATCCTTCAGAAGTCTTTCGTACCATCGACGTTTTGCACGACTGGTTTTTCGCTTTTTTCAGTTTTTCCACACCAATGATGATCAATGCCATGATATCTTGGAGAATCCGTGGAAAGAAAGCATTCATTAATTATTGTGAATAAAGAAATGAACTTAAAAATGTCCTATAAATAACAAATGATACCGGCACACGTTTCCTTTCCGAAAGCAATCGTTCATGTTTGCTAGTTTTGGTCGTGCAATCGCGTCTTATTAGTTTCATTGTATCATTTGTCACAAAACGAAAGCCACACGTATACAACAAGTTTTCCATCATGTTTCGTTCGGCCTACAATCACGTCACCAAACACGGTACACGCTAGTTCATGATCATTGCGGCGGCCTCACATCCAACCACACCATATTCGAATATAACGATAAGGAAAGAGAACTTCTTATAAACGAAGAAAAAAAATTATTTGCGGCTTTGTGAGTTGTGAATTCCGCACTCACGTAAAACACACATCAAAAACTCATATGTGCCAAAGTGGTGTGCTGTGCACAAAGGAATCGCTCAACTTGGCTAGATGAGTTTCATATCAAACTCACACCTAGCCTCAAAAACCGGTCGAATGAGAATGGAATATATCGTCATTTCGTTTGAGGACACATACTGAATCAATAGCTGTGCACTTTTGAACACGACATGTTCGAATAAGAAACACGCGATGATCATTTATTCTCACATGCTAGTCACTTTTCATGAATATCATGCACAAGTATGAAAGAAAGGAGAAGAAGAAGAAAAAACTTTGAGGAAAATAAAATTTATTCTATGATATGCATATATTGTACAATAAAAAGGAAAGAATATACCATATATTCAAATATGAAAATGGAAAAGAAAGCATGGATGGACACGACTGGACGTGGAAGGTGGAAATGGAGAGAGAGAGAGAGAGAGATAGAGAAGTGACTATAGCTCAGCGAACTCGATCAGGTGAGATAGCAAATGAAACGGACATAGCGGAGAAGAAAAGCGGAAAATGATTATATATTTCCATATTGATGGTGTTTTGCCCCGTATATGGCACGTATGCTAAGCTTCTTGATGATTGGTTATAGTTTTAGTTTCAGTTTTGAATTTTGACGTTGGAAAATGAATCCGGTGCGCTGTTATTCGCTGTTCGTTACTCATTATTTGGTTGTTGTTCTTTTTTTATTCGCCTGTGCGCTCTAACATTTTATGTGACTAATGGCTGATTTTATGTGCATGTGTCGTTTGAATGGTTCGTTTCGTGTCCGAGTGACTGTCGACGATAAAGCATTTTATCATTATTACATGAAACATAGCAAAATGGGACGAACATAAACGAAAGAATGAACGTATGTGTATTCGTTTGAAATGAAAAAGAAGCGTAATGGCCGCATGTTACTGGCTAAGGTATGAGGACGATCAATTTGGTTTATCTGATTCTTTCGAATATCCATTCACATTCTCTCTCGACCCGAGTTGAATGACAGTCTTTTTAATGCTAATCAACTCATAAATCTTGGCTGACCAAATACTCGAAACTGAAGCTTTCTGGTATTTTCGTTTTTGTTGAAGAGTTTCATGTCTTTGCGTCATCGCTGTCGGGAAAAAGTTGAAATGTTCATTTAAAACTTGACCACGATGATCTGATTGGTGGCTTTTTTCTAGCTCGCTTCCTTCAAGCTTAAAACTAATTTCGCTTGGCCATACATGGCTTCACATTGTTGGCGATGCAACTTATATGTGCACTCACAGACTTTAAAATAGAGCCATGTTTTTGCTGTAAAATATTCAACATTGTTGTATAATGGATGGTGTTTGATGGTTGCCCTACATACGCGTTCACATGATATATGTGCTCAAATTAAACTTGGTTTTTCTCTGCTTGTGTGTGTGTGCCATTTTTTTCGTGCACCTTTCTAATAAATAAATAATAAATGCAAGTCAGTTAGAACATTGATTGTTTTTTCTACTGGCCCGTCGTCGTGGGGCTACTTTGCGCACACTTCGTTAAAATGCCTGCCAACCGCCTGGGCATTGAATCAAAAAGAGATTATTGTGCACATAAACATGATTGCATGCAGATTTTTTGTCATAAATTTCCATTTATTACACTCTATTTTGAATGCACCAGAAAGAGAAAGAGAAAGAGAGAACAAAATATTCAAGAGTACCTAGAAATCGACTCTACGGGGCTATTCGCATACATAATCAAGTATGATTCGCTTTTGTTTCACAAATGCATTTAATTACAGGCAAAAATTAATACACTCATAAACACGTAAACATGGATCCAGTAATTCGTCTTGGAACTGACTTTAGTGGTATGAAATTTAAAGCGATTTTTTTCTCTTCAAATTTGAAGACTATTTGACATATTTTTCCTTATACGTGAATTGAGCGTGCACCCACTGGAATTATTTAACCAGTTTTTTCTCCAGTCATATCTAGGATATTTCATAAGATTTCATTTCCGAAGAGAAAATAGATTCGAAATAAATAAGTGTATTTTTATGATAAAAATGAGCTTGATATTTTTCAAACGTTCTCAAGGGAAAATGCTATGTTTCAGATATATAACAGCGACGCGCAAACGTTGCGTCTGTGGCAACCATAATAGAGCGGTGCAATTTTATATAACGTGGATAAAAATGACGGAATGATATATATCTTATCTGTTCAGTAACTTTTTCCGCAATTGTATTGGTGTTTCTACGCTTTACACTGTACCGATTATTTTGTAGACTCCGCCTTCGTACGACTCATTGCGCGTTTCTTCGAATGGATAGAGAGCCAACAATTTCATTAAGAGCATACATTTCATAATGATATTTTCATTGCAATCTCCTTCATCATATTCTTAGAATATATTATTATTTTCATTCCAACGTGTTGGGGGTATGATGAATAATATTGTTAATAATACTCATTGTTGACTATACTGTGAAGGAAATAATGCTGTAATTCAATTTTAAGTGCAATTTCTGTTTATATTTTACGATTAAATGAGATAACGTATTCGTAAATAAATCAAAACGAAGACAGAAATAAGCGCAGCCCCATTTTTATTTCATTTTGTTTTCTGATTTAGAGACATTTATTCGTAAACATTTCGTTTTTTTTTCTAAGCAAAAAAAAAAAAATATTCTAAGCAAAAATAGAAATGCTTGAAATGGCAAATGGCAGCAATTCTCTCTTTTTCTCAGCCTCTTTCTTCAGCATACGTGTGAAAAGTTCAAAACCATGTGTGAAAATGGAGTGTGAAAAATAGGCTGTTTGTATATACATTTCAATGAGTGCTGCACCTTTTGGACTTTATTGTTTATTTTGCACTTTCTCTGCGGCTTTTTTTTCACCGTCCGTCACACATGGAATTATTTGAAGACTGTGAAAAGCCTCCCCGGCTATGGCAATTTGCAAAAAAGGGCTTCGTATTTAGGTCATGGCTAATGTAGTGCACACAAAAACTCTCTCTCATGGCAAAATTGTGTGTGTGCACCAGTTGAGTAAAAACCGTTTCGTCAGCAACTCTCATCGCACAATAATTATAAATTTGCATTTTCAATTTGAATTATTTAATTTTTTCATTTATGCTTTTCCACAGAAGGAAGATAAGTTGAAGATTTGTTGTGAAAAGAAATGAATTTACAACCGAACAAAAAAGAAAATGTTTTAAATTTCAATGCATTTGTCACAGTATGAATTTAAATGGCGATGTAGACAATGATTGAACTTCACCTCATTCATATTATTCATAAATTCATACATTTGTTTGGGGCGACGGCGACAAAAAGTCAACCAGATACACTTTGCAGTGTATATACAAGCAAGTGATATGATTTGATTCAGTCGCATCGACGTTGTTTCCACTATTGTTGTTGTTGTTGTTGTTGTTGTTCGTCACCCACTCTAACCGCATCGTACTGCGGTAGGCGTGTTTGATTTGCTTTTCATACAACAGTAATAATATCAGTGATCGTCAACGTTGATTCGAGTGTGTGAGCGTCTGTGTGTATGCGTGTGGAAGCTACGTACGCGCATGCTAACTTTTTTTTCGTATCGATATCTCTCTCCGTGACAGTGTGTCCGTACAGATACATACGTTCACAATCTCTCTCTCTGTGTATACAAATGATTCGTCTATGCTGTGCTGACACACAGAAATACGCTCTCTCACACACACGACGCCCGTTGGAAAATAAATGTGAGGTCGAATAAGAATCGGAATACGCAAAGAGAGAGGAACAGCAATTAATAGTGAGCTCCGACGTACGTTCATCGCTTCGGTGCTACGAATAGATACGCATATGACTTTTGTACCCGAGGCAAGTGGCATCCTTTCGGTGTCGCGAGCTGTTCGGCTCGCACCAGGCTCGCAATTCGTTTGATGGTTTACAAAGCATTTGAAGTCATTTGATAGCGAAATATCTTTGTATTTTGATTGAATCAAAGCAAATGGGTTTGCTAAATGTTGTACAAATATTTCCTGAGAAAAATCTATTCTGAAACACCTACACATGATTCGAT
This sequence comes from Sitodiplosis mosellana, assembly GCF_009176505.1. NCBI lineage: Eukaryota > Metazoa > Arthropoda > Insecta > Diptera > Cecidomyiidae > Sitodiplosis > Sitodiplosis mosellana. The sequence continues at coordinate 296,292 of NW_022595318.1, read as the reverse complement.
AGGCAAAATAATCGTGTTGATATTTGCGATACATTGACCGGTATCAATTGAAAAATCTTTCAGCTTCACATCATTTCTATTTTTTCATGCAATGATTCCATTGTCGGATGTTTATGCTATTCGACAGATTTTTCATGAAGAGAAAAAAAACTGATTTATGTGAACATCGAACTTCAAATTCAAAGTTCAGTATCAGAGGGACGTCACGAATTCGTGCAAAACAACCAATCGAATGAAAAGCAAAACACTAAAAATATTCGCCGCGATGTGAATGATTGGTTTCATTTTCACCGTTCATCGAATTGTTAAGCGTGCAAGTACAGTGCCAAGGTTTCTCCTTAAAATAGATCCCGATTCGTATATAGAAAGTTTGTGGACGGAACAGATATGCATTCGTTCAAAGAGTTGAACGGAAAGTGAGTCGCTTGCAAGACACATACAATTGCGCACATTTTCATTTTTAGTGCATCGGCTCGCCGGCAAATAACTATTGTTTCCAAGAATCGGAGCCATTACACGAAAACAAACATTCCCCGTCAAACAGATACGTCCTTTTATTTTTAGACAAATTTGTTCGCCTTTTCCACCGCCACATGTGATGCACATTGTTCTAGATTCGTGCTCAATCTCTTCAAATGACAAAAAAGATGAATTATTGCATGCTCTTACATTCACAAAGTAATAATCGAAATGTAGCGGAATGTATTTTCTCGAGACTCGAGTCGAGAGTCAACAAGTATCTGCAACTAAATTCGTGTCCAAATTGCAAAAATAGTTTTGCCACTGCGATCCGACGTCAAATGCTAATCAACTTGATAAATCAACAATTGCAATGCGAATGTAATTTATGAATGGCTTATGTGAGTGGTATCGATTTGTCCTTATTTTGTCCACTTGCGGCTGACGCCGGGTAGCACAGACTTTCGCCAGGCAACAAGGCTACACGAATGTTTAATAGACTTGCGATGGAAGTGTTCGCAAAAATTGTCGTTGAGTGAAGAAAAAAACCGTTCAGACGTTGGACTGATAAAATTTCAATCAAAAACATATTTTTGGCATTTTGTGAATGGTCTCTGTTTTTTACGCTTATCAAAAAGTATCTTCAAGCACATCGCGCCGGTAGTTTATTCAATTTGGACGATAAAATGTGCAGAAAAAAAATCAATTTGTTGGGGACAAAAACCACATAAAATAGGTGGAAAGAACACATTTGGGCCTAATTGGCGCTGCCGCGAATTAAGATGTCGTACCTATTGCTGATTGTATAACGAAGAGATAGCAATATGTTGGCGCGGCTTTGTCAGTCGGCTCCGTACATCGTTGTAGTTGGTTCTTAATTGTTTTTGAGCTGCTCCGTATGCTTTTTTTTCTCTCTTTTCATAATTTTGACTTGGTTGTTTTGCTGGTAGTAGTGCTGTGCGCCAATGTGTTGTGGCCGCGCTATGCTCGATATGGATGTGTATATTCGAGACACCAGGCGATATTTATCGTGTGTATAAATGAGTTTCTTTTGGAGTTCTTCATTTTGTTCGTCCGCCGCGCTGCATAAATGTGCGGCGTGTATATCTCGGGCTGTCTTGCGTTGTTGCTCCGTGTTGTGTGAGGGCATACAGTGAGTGTGTTTGTTGTTTTATTTGCTTCTTTCTATGTTGTTGTTGTTGTTGTTGTTGTTTTTTTTTCATTCAGTGGATGATTATTCGGCGTATATTTTTCTCGCGTGCTTCTCTTCTGTGTGTGACTGTGCAAATACATAGTGAAGTGGGGACAAACGAACGGCACACCATGCACACACGCTAATGTTCCTCGCGTCAAATGTGCTGTTGTTATTTTTCTTTTTCTCTCTCTCACTCTCTTGCTGTGTTTTTTTTATTCGAAAGTATTAAATATGAAATTTGTTTTTATTCGTTCGGTGGATACAGAACGATAGTGACACTATAGTAACTGCGTTTCGCGGTCGTGATTTTACGCGCTTTTGCATTTTCAATTCAAAATAAACACGGAGAAGCTACGAAGTCGTTGAGCGAGCACGTCTTTCAGTGGAAACTTTATGATTGACATTCGACAAGATTGTTTAGTGGCTGTGCGCTGAAAACATATTTCAAAACATTTCAATTTCACGAAAATTACTTTTCTTCTGAATTAATTTTTATGAGTGAAGGACAATAAAATAAAGACAATTAAATCACATAAAAAATAACGTTTGTTAATTTGGCTCACCATGAATTGCTAATATAAGGTCAACAGTTGTGTTCGGTAGATTTGCGAAAAACAATGCGTTCTAAACCTGTGGCACGCAAACGTAAACAAAGTAAGTAAATAATGTGCATTGTGTCAATCTTTTCAATATTTATTTGAATTTCACCGACGGTTTTTCCTGCGGACGTCAAACACATCTTTCTAAAACGAATCGCTTGTGATCATTTTTCTTCGAATGCAACGATGTAAAGCAAAAAATTGTCATTTTCAATTTCATGCCCCGAAATTTTTACGGCCGGAACGAAAGTCAGCCACACTGAAAACTAAACGCAATTTACATATTTCCTTAGCTGTGAAGGCTTCCACAAAATAAAAAATGCGAGCAATTTTCGTTTGTACAGAATCAATAAAATATACGTGTTGAAAGACGTTCATGACAACAACAAAAATAAAACCGGGACACATCAAAATTATATGAGCGATATTTTCGTTAGTGTTGCGTACAAGATAAATTTGACCGCGAATTTATGCACGTTTTTTCTGCTATTGGTGCTCAGATGTCTATTCAAAATAAAACGTGCGTTTCAGCAAAATCTCAAACATAAAACAAAATGCATCACATCGCAAATTGAACGATCAATAAGCACGTCTATAAATACGGAATTTTTGTGTTTGAGTAGGTTTCAAAGTTTCATAAGACATTTTCAGTTGCAACAGTAAACAAGTGAAACGCAATGAGAACGAAATAGAGATAAAATGAGTCGGGTTCGGTTACTGCCACTAGTCGTCGAGAGAGAAAAAGTCGTAGTTTCTTCAAACGAAGATCAAGTTGACCTTACAACTTGAACAACAGGGTATTGAATGATATGCGTCTTGGGAAACGATTCAAAATCAGAAATTAAGAAGATGCGGAATAATTCTAAAATAATTAAAAACCTAACCTGAGATGTGCAAAATGCTCTTTCGTTTTGTGTACTTTTTTCACAGAAACAACGGCCGCAATACACGATCACAATGAAGACGAAAAGGAACAGGATGCAGTTCTTTTGTTATCGTTTGTGCATCTTCAGACAATAGTTATCTTCTCCATCAGCAATGTTTTGATATCCGCATAGAAACAGGAATATTTTTCTGCTTGTTTGCTATGAACAACAAAATCGGCGCTGAATATTTCATTCTGAAGAAATAAAAGCCACGTAGAGATTGTAATTCATTAAAGACGAAACTCAATCATTATTAGTGAAGTTGGCAGGATTTCGAAATCCGTATCCAACATTGGAAATCAAGTATGAACATTTGCGCAGTATTGCGAAGCGAATTTTTGCTGTAGTGATCGGTTGACACTCAAAATCAATTTTCTGATAACAAAGATGTCCGCGATTTGCCGAAGAGAAATGCAGTCACAGTCACCAGCCGGCGAAAAAGAGCAAACTGATTTACTGAAGTCAAATGTTGCATATTTGAACGAACTTATTTCCAATATTTTATAGTACTTCGACGGGTTTTTCTTACGGTTTGCGTGGAAAGAAATTTCTCATCGATTGGAATTCCATCTACTGCCGGCCAGTGTGCGGCGCTCGAATCTTGTGTTCTATTTATTGCGACTTGTTCTCTGTATTGTTCAGTGTTGTCTGATTCTTTTATCGATTTTAGCATTTATCGCCAATTTTCGATTTTCCTTTTGTTTGCAATATTCATTTTATGGTCAGTTTTAATGAGCTTACTACATAAAAGGAACTGATTGTTTTGTGTTCGGCTGCTATTCTAGCGAAATCTTTTTCAAATCTCATTTTGCATTACGTTCAAGTCGTAATTCCATCGGCGTGTGTGTTGGTCGAAAACAAAAGCATTTTACCTGCGCTAAACAGAAATTCAAGAGAATTTGCTCGTTTCGAAAAGCGATTCTATTCAATTTGCTTCGCATCTGACGCGCAAATCAATCGCATTTATCACACTCCATGACCTAGTATTTGAATACAAACTGCAACTGTTTTTGCAATTGTATTTCCAATTATCGCGATATTTTTGTTTTATGACAAAGTGGACGACGACGCTTGCATCATTTTGAAATTTGAATCAGTTCACAGATTCTTTTTTGAATATATATACATATGCGCATCGAGAAAAACCATATTTTAAAATGATACGCTTGACTCTACTCTAATTGATTTGCACTATCAAAATCGATTTACATTCTGAGGCCAAATATATATCAGTCAGAATGACGACGGAAACAAACAGCTCAGATAAAAGATCATTTGAATGTGTGTTTGTTTGCGAAAATGAAAAAAAATTCTATGGAAATTGCGGTTATTTAAATAGCTTTCATAAATGAAATTGATTTCAGGCTATGTGACAATGGGTCATTAGTTTGTGCGTTGTTTTCTATTCAGAGATAAAATTAGCTACATCGAGTGCATAAATTGTCGTAATAATGAAAATTCTATTGAAACCCCTAATTGCATTCGACACGGTCACAATGGGATGAGGTCATTCGGCCTTTCGGAAATGTCAATATGAGGGGGAGAGATCGAAAGTTCACTAGCAATTAATACAAGTCGATAAACAGGTACTGAGGTCAGAAAAACAAAATGCGCCGTTCAATGAAGAGAATTCGATTGTTTGCTCTCAATCGTGAAACACTCATAACAACTCAGTGACAAAAGAAATTCAGTTTGTGATTGATTTGGTTTGCTCATAACAATGGCATACCCGAAGAAAAATCACCAAGATCTTTTCCTGCCGCCAATCGGCGAAGAAGAACGGAATCAAAAATAGGCAAGAAAAAGGTGAAGATCAACGATCTGAACTCCAAGTACTACGTTCATAAATTTTTGAAGTAATTCACCATGGCAAATTGTGATATGACAATTGTGAATGACTTCATGGTCGATGTGTTCCAACGAATTGCTACTACGGCATCAGATTTGGGTAAGATCGAACAGAAGCATCAAGGCGGCTTTCGATTGACTGTCAAATCGGTGGTAATGATTGCAAGACATCACTTCCAGACAGTCGTTTGAATTTAGTGTCCGAAGGACTCGAAACCATATAAAAGTACTACGAAAGCAAGAAAAAGGATGAATGCCTTACTTTCTTCATACAATTTAATTCCACCAAAAGTAGCATCGTTTCCACAACATCACCATATTACCAAAAGTATTCGTTATATTCGTAAAAAAGTCGTTTGCTTCAATGCTATGAGCGTCTCTGGTTGGTGATTTCGTACAATCACTATTTACTAAGAGCGAAGAAAATCGATATGATTCCAATTAAATATTTCCAAGGTGTTAAGCATTCGCCACAGTGAATTGAATTCGCGACAAAAGTGATAGTAACCTCGAAATAAAAGTCATCTACACAGAAAAAATGTCAATGAGAACAAGTCAATTACGTAGCTTCTTTATTCCATCCAAAATAACAAAATAATCACTGATGTATGACTACTTCGGCATCGGTTCATTGTCTGATTTTGCCCGATTGTCAGCGTGTTGGAACTTGGATAATGTTTACACTGGCCATATTTACGCATTTGTTTGTTCGTTTGTTTGTTTGCATATAATAACAGTAATTGCCCCGAAAGGCAACCATCGTCAGGAAGGAACCTATCATCAAGGGAACATAATTCAGACCATCTGAATTGACGTTAGTCGTCGAAAGAAATCCAAATATAGCGACCGATTTGAAATCATGCAATAAATGCGTTGGGTGGTAAAGGTAGCAAAAAAAAGTGGTAGCACGCGTACACTGTTTCTAATCTTTTGTTGGCTCTGTTTGTGCTGTGCCAACGCGTAGCGAAAAATTAATTTTCAGGTGGGTGACTTCACTTCTGTGGCACAATGTCAATGATTTATCCACTCCATTCACTTTCGGCAATTCTGGTAGGCAAAGGAACCATTGTTATCGCCCAGCTATACGCTTATAAGATTTCTATCTGAGTGCTGGAAATAGCCTTTAATCGTGTAGCCGAAACAATTATTTGTGTGCTCGCTTCAAAATCAGACACTTAATTTACCATTTACATCCGTTTTGTTCGCTCAAAACACACTGTCTCACTAAATGGTTTTCGGAAACTCGGAATTGTTCACATTTTCCTTTTGGCCCTCCATTTCAACTCACAACTCTGCCATACAAAAGGTTTTCATCACTTGTCCGTCTTCAACTTAATGACAAGATGATAAGATACATTTTACAATCCAATCGCCTACCTTTAACACGGAGGAGAAAATTGTTTTTTGTGTGCTCATTCGAAGCATGTTTGCGTTTAATTGTTGTGCGTTTATAGTGACGGTTCTAAGGCTTCATCGAGTCTATTGCAGATTGATTAGCATGTTTCTTTCACTAACAAAGACGGCGTTCTGGAGACGGCGGCGAATGAAGTGAACAATGAAAGGATCCGGAAGCCTCAATTATGATTACATATACTAACATCCTTTTGCTAAAACTCACACAAATTGAATTTTGGAACGTGTGTAAATGTAAATCTGATTTATATCTGGGGATTTTTTCAACGTGTTATGTACGAACGTCGTCGGCGGCAATATCTTTTTGTAACCACAAATCAGCAATTTAAAGATTCAAACAGAATAAAGTCAATGAATTCACTTCGAATATGCAACTCACATTACTTTGTGCCAGCTTACTCATGTACGACTCCATGTGTGTATGTGCAAATATTAAAATGCATAAATCAAAAATTTCGCAAACAATAAAACATTTACATCGTTCACCCCTTACCATTTCACCTCGGCTCGGGGCGCATAAAAATCAACGGAAAATTTAAAATGAAAATGCGTTTTAAATCTAATGAAAATTAAATGATTTCATGCTAAATATTTCACGATGTGTGTGCAAATTCTGCAGAAGATTTTTGCGAAACGGCACCATTTCAATTGCATAAAACACTTTTTTCCTCCTATAAATTTACATTTGGCCAACCCCATATGAATTTGTGTTTAATATTGCGTCTGCAACAGCGTGTACGTACACGGTGTATCTAAGCGGTATTCAATATAATTTCAGTGCGCGCTCCTTCTCTACTGGAGACGTAAATAATGGTTAACACGTTTATTATCTCAAATATCATTACAATGTATATGTGCAAATCATATCTCATTTGAAAGTATGCATACGATTAGTGTAGACTGAACAAAAAATTCGGTTCTTTTTTCATTCAAAATAAATTCACACACTTCATTGTCATCTGTTTGTTGTGTATCTTCGATATGGTCACTAGTTTGTTGCCACCATGATAATAATGATTCCAAGCTTAGCCTAGCTTATCCTATCCTGTTGTGTTCATATTCATAAATAACTGAAGATACATCCGTTTTATAATCTATGTAAAGTAGGTTTCTGAACCATACGGTCTCCATACACAAGATACATTTGCCAAATACTCCAAAAATTATCATCCGCCTTGGACGTCTTGCTTCTCACTGTTGACAAGACAAACAATATCATTTCGACATTGCTTAATCTAAAAAAAATCGTCTGTTTACTACTTTGGAATGACAAAAATGTTTAGACAAAAATTCAGTGTGCGCCATTCAGTGGAATAAAAACAATGAAACCAGTCTCCTTATGGATGATATATACAGTCATGGGAATCGAATTAGGACCGGTAGTGGAATTTCAATTTTTTTCCCCCATTAATTGTCGTATTTTGCAAATAAATATTGAAAAACATTGTTTATGGAAATATTTGAAGTTTTCATAAATGGATTGTAATTTCAAAATGTTTTCCACAAAATTCATTCCACAACGGCTTGTGATCGATTCAACTAAATTTTTTCAATATTATCATCCAATGGATTTTGCGTTTTAGGACAAATCGAAAAATTTACAGACCAGGTGTGAAAAAAAATGAAGACCTAAAAAAAAAGGTCCTCACTTTTGAAAATCGATTATATCTAGTGTAAAATTTTCCAAATCGCTTGGGGAAAGAAAAATCAACATTTTGGAATCCTAGGGGGGGTAAAACCGGAATACCCCCCCCCCCCTTGCACACGTGTGACTGGCGGTCCTATTTCGATTTCCATGACTGTACATTCGAAGATAGCATAATAAAACAATTGTAAACAGCTATTGCTCTTCGAACGGACTCTGCTGCAGCAAAACATATTTGCATTTATACACAATAATATAATACGAAGAAAAGAGGTAATAAATAAAGTATCTTATATTTTTTGCGCTTCTGTTCAGTCTCATACAAATGAGCATGAGCAGAAAATAGCTGAATTTCAGCTGGAAGCACGTTGCGTGAGATAGCGAAGGGCGTGAGTGATAACTATTCTCATAGGATGTTTGATGTGATTTTTTTCAGATGGAAGCATGAAAGTCACATTCAGAATGACATCGTTTTCAATGTGCAGCCAAGTTTAGCCACTGATAAATTGTTGTTTTTTTCACTGTTCCACATGCACATTGTGTATCATGAGAAAACAATATTGGAATTGCACCAGACGTAGAGAAATGCATGAGATTGCATCGAAATAATTGATATATTTTGTTTTCATTTTAATAACTCATTTTGTCTTGACTTATAAATGACCATATGTCGACTTCTAAAAATTCGTACTTTTCTCAAAATGTTGATTAAAGTGATCAAGTAATATGTCGAAGATAACAAATATTTCCTGATATCGTTATTGAAAAGTTTGCCTTGTTACCGTGCGCATATTTAATTCTTAGAAAAATTCAATCTTCTGGCTTCTACTTCAACTGCTCTTATCTATGCTCAAGTAAACAACAGACCAGATGAAGTATTGTGTTTTTTTTATCATGGAATACGAAATTTCCTAAAAAATAACTTTCGCAGAACTGGACTTGATAGAAATCCATGTGCTATGTGCGAATGGGTGGGAGGACGATGGAAATATCATACATCAAATGCGAGAGAATATGTATTGAGTCACTTCTTTAAAATGCAGATTAAATTGACCAAGCAAGAAATATTCACATAAAATCTCTCTATGTATTCTGAGACATGTGCGTGTGAGATATTCACACGCAGTTCGTAGCCAGCAAGTGATCCATTATCTGAGAGTGTTGATTCATCAAGTTGGTAACAAAAGAAAAAGAGTGATAAAACCAAGTTGATGTCAATGAAAATCGGCTCTCTAGGGACACACTATTTACAGCGTTGCGTGACACACAAAAAAAACATATGTAAGGAGAAAAATATTAGAATGCGAAGAAGTTGACTTATCATAAAAGTGTTTTATTGAAGAAAACATAGAAGAAATTGATAGTTTCGAAGTAGAAATACAGGAATTCTCCTATATTATTTAATTCAATCAAGCGAAGACAAACAGTCTATTCACCAATGAATCTAAATGCGTCATTCGTATGCATTGTAATGAATGTTTCGTGCATCTTAATTCTGCACATTCACCAGACACATAAACCGTGCAAATTCCCCGCACTCGTGCAGAGTTTGCCTACCGTTCCTTCAGCCATTCTCTCATTCAACAATAACAAAGTAGAATGGAATAAACGGATAACGTAAAACGCTTAAGCATCGTAGCACAATGCCGAACAACAACGTCGACAACGATGCAAAAAAAAGAAGTCTGCGAGCATTGTTTAAGACACAAAGATGGATGATGAACACGCGCCTAACATATTGTCAATATTTTTATTAGATTCCTTTCAGTTGAACATTCTCGGTTCTTTTTTCCGCCCGATGTTGTGCATGCGATGGGACTTTTTTCCTGCGCTCCCTTTTGTGTTCCTCAAACCATATCACACGAACCGTGTTTGCCTGTGTGTATGTGTGTGTGTTATCCTTCATATGTTTCGACACATGTTTGGTGCTCGGGTCGGTATGCACTTAAGCCGATGTTCGTTTTGCTTACGGCCCTATGGTGCACACAAAACACAAGCATTGATCCTGCATTCAATTACAACAAATTTTCACCAAATGACGAACATCGGTTTTCGTGTCATGCAAAATAGATAAGGCGAGTTGGAACGAGTCCATTTGGGAAATCGAATCGAATCTTCGACATTTTCGGAAATTTCGTGCGGTTTTGCAGTACACAGTCGGAAGTGGCACTTTTGAAGTTTCATCAAAAGCCGTTTTTTGCCGTTTTCGTTATGTGAAAAACGCCAAATAACAACGCTAAACGAATATCGAGCATGTATTTTGAGTAGAGACTCTTCTAATATCTTCATGTTAATAAACCAAGCGATAGACTTTTCGAGGAAGTGCTGAGTCATGCAAACCTGATTGAGGATTGTCAGCTGGTACGAAATTAATCAAAGTCTTTCGTTTTGGGAATTTCGTTCGATTTTCGTCTATTTTCGCAAGAGCGTCCAAATGTGCTTGTTGCCATTAATGGCAATTGTTCCACATGAAAATAGTCAAATAAAAGGCTTTGGTTCGAAGGAAAGGCAACCAAAAAAAATCGATTGATGCAAAAATCATTTGGATGGGCGACAGTTCAATTTCCGGCTCACCGTTCGATGTGCAACTTTTGTTTGTCACCTAAAGACGTTCATAAATGTGGGTTTATGCGCTGTGCAGTTTCATTACAAAAATTTCGCTTTCGAAAGAAAATATTGACGTCGGAAATGTGGAATGCACTGAACGCAAAAAGATCGTACTTTGCATTTTTTTTATTGGAATTTGCAATATACTGAAGCGTAGCATACCTTTTGTTTACCTAGCATTGAACACGTGCTTGCATACAAAATGCAATTTGACTCATGGAGATTTTCGGTCGACAGAAAAAGCGATTACTTTGAGTGGCATGGTGGTCGTGCGTCAACGTATCTCTTTTCAATAAGTCTTACTATTTACATACATCCAACTATGATGATCTTATAGTCCACAATTTAGCGGTGCATAACAATGTTTTCGGTCACTTGGCAGTCAGGCGAAACCATTAAATGCTCTATTTATAAGTCGAACAATGTGTGCACTCAGAGAATGTGTGTGTGCTGTGCTGCGTGTGCGAGATTTTACGGCAAACCATGAACCAACTGAACTTTTCATTTCACTTGGAACAGATTCGAGATGTGACATTGCATATGTTATTCCCTTAAGTAGATAAAGAAAATAATGCTTATTTAATATGATGCATAGGCTCAATACGAGACACGTTGACTCACTATTTTTGTTGCTATTTCACCACAGAGAATTGTTGTTCTGGTCTAACCGTTTTGATTTTGATAAATGATCCAAGAAAAAGACTGTTTTTTTTTTAATTTTAAAGAATATTTCCCTATTATCACTCGAATGAGAATAAAAATCTCTCTCGAATATATGATAACGCAAGTATGAAGGAATATTTTTGAGATAAAAGAAATGAATTTTTGCTTCTGGTATTTTTCTGCGTGAATCATAATCTAAAAAAAAACCTCATCAAATCTCATGACGCGCAATCCAATGCCTTCTGATTTTTTCTGTTGTTGTCACGAGAAAATTTTTGTTCAAATTTCAATTCGAACCGAAAATTCAAAAGATTCACTAAAGTGTAGCAAAAGTGGTAAATGGAAAGAGGCCAGGGTTTCACTGTCTACGCCTGAATAATTTAAATTGAAATCTGAAATTAAAGTTAGATGCGTTTGTTTTAATGGGTCATTCGTGATAGAAGCGCCGATTGAAACACTTGACTTGAAAATTATGGAAATATGTTTCATTTTACGAGATGAGATTAATGCAATAATTATCGCTCGCGCACTCGTTTATTCTCTCGCTCTCTCTCTCTCTCTCTCTCTCTCTCTCTCTCTCTCCCAGTGAGAATACATTCACAGCGAAGATTTAGTCATATTCCGTTATGGCAGCTATTCAAAAACGAGAACTCTGTTGCCGTTAAAGATGGAGTGCGGGCACACGACAATTTCGTCATTACGCGAGAGAGTTTCTATAATAAACACCAACAACTGATTTGATAAAGTCAAATGACGACTGAAATCATTTGAGGCATACAGATCATGGAATGAATATATGACTTGCGACGTTGAGCTCGTGTTGTATATTAAAAAGTAATGGATTTCATTAAACGGGCATGGTCATAAATTCAAAATGGTGCGTTCGATGGCGGAGACAGTCGCTTTCTCAATCGTATGCTTTCATCGATGTGCTTGGCGTATGTGTGTTCATATGAACAATTCCTCTCTCACCTTCTTGAAAATGTGGTGAGGCGGCAAATTCCTAGCTTCAACTTTATGTCACCGAAAAAGTAAATCACTGAATTTTCGTTTCGAAAAATCGACATCAACTGAAATTTGGTGTGTCTGCGGCACGAATGCTGTCAATGTTATAACAAATAGCTAATGTGTAAAATACCGTGGCGAATTCTCAAAAATATTTGTACGGAAATTGCTGGTAGGCAGCACGATCCCCTTGTTGGTTTATTTTCACGCTAATTGAGAACGTCTTTTTTTTTATTAATTAAACAAGAGAATCAAGACAGAATTGTGACAGATGCGCCAAACGATTTTCACCGAAAAACGCCTTTTTCCGTTTCACTTTCCATCGCGTGAAATGGACCAATTGGTTTATAAAAAGTGATACTAATTGCATTTAATAACGGGCCCAACCGAAAATTTATATTCGGATTAAATAATTTTCTCGTCGTTCACAATTTAAAGGTTCTCGTTCAGTTTTTTTCTGTTTCTTTTGAAGCAAACAAAAAATTGGATCGAATGCCCGCACTTCGGATTCAAAAGACTACAAACTTCAGGCCGGATTCTCACTCCTTGTGTCTTGTTTTATGGTTTGCATCGGTTACAATTTATGCCGACAAACAACCGAATCACTTTCTTGCCGACTTTTCAACACCGAAAAACTTTTTAATTAAATTGTTTTTGGCGCAACTTCATTCGTGAATTGTATTTAATGTTATTGCAGTTGGTTTTTCGTGCGAAAGGAAATTGTGTGGAAAAATGCTTTCTTTTCTATAAAATTATGATCATTCATTATTATTCGTGGAATTGTGCGAAATTGTTCGTTTTAAATAAAATATTTGTATCGCTTGAAATTGCTTCGCAACCAAAAAAGTTAAAAGCATTGAGAGTGTTTCATCCTGGCCAGACATTGCGACTTTTATTCGTATTTCGAAATGGAAATTGATAGTGAAATGGGGTTGGACATTGTGATAGTTTTAGTGTGGAAAAATTGGTTTAAAATCAGTTGAAATGTGGAAAGAAAACGTCAAAGGCACAAAGGAAGATAAAATAAAACGGGGAACTAAATTATCACTTCAGAGTTTATTCTAATCTGCAGATTTCTTTCTGAAAATAAGATATTAACAGCATGCAATGACGCACTATATCTGGGCTCGTTTCCGGTCGAACGTTGATTATTCTCTTTTTTTAATGCGTATTTTTATTTTATCATTTTTATTATTTTTCTACCAGACATTTTTTTTCAGATATGATTTTTTTAAATGTTTCATCTGTTATTCCAGAAAATCTCCGTTTAAAATTATCCAAATTAACTCACCATTTTATTCGAAAATTCCGGGCTATTTTTGAAATCGTTCAAAATAACTTACCTTGAACTATTATTTTTCATTATCTCCACCCGCATACATGGAACGGTTAGCGAACTATCGAGCGAATATTTATGAAAATACGCAGAACGAAGTTGTGATCACTGCGCGTCTATTTATTGGATTTCTGATTCGTCGAAAGGCCATTTATTTTGAGAAGTATGCACGCACTCGAGTCATTATGCAAGCATGAACAAAAAGACAAATGTGGGGTTTTTTCTACTACACTCTCAGTACTATTTGAAACTGCGCCAATTGACCGTTTGTTTTGTCTTGGTGGATTAATAACAGCCATAATCATCGTCGCCCGACAATGCCATCATCATTATTACACTATTATCACAGCAATGAATAATTTGCTTCACTTTTGAGTACAAGTTTTTCTATTGTTCTTGCTTTTCTGCTTAGCATTCTTTTTGCGTCAATCATGAAATAGCGGAATGACATGTAAAGAAATTATTATTTGCCATTAAATCTGTCGATTTCATTCAGATCGGACACCGCATTTTCAAACGAGACTCTCGCATACACCATATATATATATATCCCCATTTCGATCGTTTTCATTCCAAGGCGAATTACACGAAACGCTCGTTCAAACGGAAAGAAAACGAACACTTTTTAGTGTACTTCTTGTCATTTCGTTTATGATATCGCACACGATTTTATGCGCTGACCTGTGCAGACACTCGATAAAAATATGGTGAGTTGTCGTGGTTTCTTTTTTCTTCGGCTTTAGTTTCATGTATTTTTCATTGCATGACATTTTTCTATTGTTTCACCCCATTCCAAAATTCTTGAGGATTTTTTTTTGGCTTGTCTTCGTCGCCACTGGACAAACGACACCAAATAAATGCATGAAACGAAAAAAAAGCACAACAACCAACCGTAAAGCAAAATATGAAAGAAAATGTACTTAATTTTTGTCATAAAAAGATAAATTGGCTTTGATAACACCATTGACTTATATTTGTCCATGTATTCATATATGAAATATGTTATAATCGCCGTCATTGTGACCGCTGCCATAATCACCAACATCGTCTTTGCCAACAATCTATATAGATCTAACTAGATAGATTTTATGACGCGAGTCAGTTAAGTGTGTTCGCTAACCCCGCGTAAGGGTCGCCACGCGTTAATCAAATACATGGGAGATAGCTTGAGCTTGCGTCAGAACAACTCAACTAAAACACTTTTTTTTCGTCATTTTCAAAAGTCAATTCCACATTTCAACGAAATGCAAATCAACCGTTATTATTTATGGTAATTGCATTTGGAATGCATTTTGTGTTTCACTACAATTGCGTCATGCATGTAATTTCTGAGCTCCTGAAAATGTATTCAATGTGAGCAAATTAGAATATTCGTTCACTGATACCATATTCATTTTACTCAGGTGTTGAGATAACGCTGGTGGTTCATTCATTGAGTTTCCAATCATGTTCATTGAAAATAACAATTTCTTTTATAATACACGAGAAGCACACTTCTGCCGTGTCCGAAAGACTCAGAGCCGAAATTTCACTGTTCTGATATTATGCAAGTGAAAGCGTTTGAGCATTAGACATATCATCATTTTAATATTTGAATCATAAGATTTCATTTCATTTAATTTCAACGGTCAGTTTCTTATGAACATAACAAAATCGGTTCATTTGAATGTATAGTAATCGCAATTTAGACTGTGACTTCAGGCTGACCAGTGTTTAATTTTCTCAAGTTTCGTTGATATTTCGTTGTGTTTTCAAAAGATCTAGACAGTTGTTCAGCTTATGACCATGATTAAGGTTCTCGGCGCATTATTCGTAAACAAAACAATCCCTTAGTCAGCCAAATATTTTTCTTGATGACTTGGATCATTTAGTATTGAATTTCGGGTATTAAATACATATTTTTCCATGAATTTATTCAATTGCGAGAAAAAAATGCCTTTTTTGAGGGGCTTCTAGTTCCGTCCAATCGCCCGTCCGTCCAACCGTCCAACCGCCCGTCCAACCGCCCGTCCAACCGTCCGTCCGTCCAACCGCCCGTCCAACCGCCCGTCCAACCGTCCATCCATCCATTCTATGAATAGTGTAAAAATTGCTAAATTATAGTTCACGGAATTTTGAATGCCAAAAATAAACAAATTGTCAAAAATGCCTAAAAAAGTACCTTTCATTCAACAAAAGTATTTTTTCGCCATGCATACAGGTGAATCTAATTATTATGCATTATTTTATTGATTTTCTGGATAAAACTATCTCATTATTGAAAAAAAAGTCTAAATTTTAAATTTATTATTTAATTATTTAACGATTTTTTTTATTGGGTATGTTCATTTCAAAAAGGAATCGTCATATAATAATTGTTTATCATCATTTCGTCCTTCTATATAGATATACGAGTGGCTTGCGACAGATAAAAAATATCGAATATTTTCAAATATCCCAAATAAGACGGAATATTGAGTACTCATACGCCGGAAGCCCTCCGTATATGTTTTTTTTTGCTTAAAAGAAATTTTCATTCGAAATTTCAGATGCATTTAATAAACATCTAACGAGATGCTAATTCACGGTCTATATTGATTTCAATTTGTCGCAGATCGCGTTGTGGCACTTCAATGGAATGTAACATCGTTTGAAAAAATAAACCTTCACTTGTTTACTTATCGTACTTTCAATTTAGAAGTCAAGTTCAAAGCGGCAATTTCGTCGCACTAATCGCTTTGTCTGTTGTCGATGAAGAACGAGATAAAAACGAAATCAGCAATAAAATCACCAACCACGAATTATAATCGATTTTCGATAACTCTTTGCGCTTTGTACAACGTCTTCTTCGCCAAATGATGTAGTCACTTTTTGTGCGTCGCCTCAATAAATTACAATTTAAAAGAGTTGGTTTCAACTTTGAGCTGATAAGTGCTTGTCTAATGGTTTTTTTAGGAATATTTATTCAGTAAATAAATCGATACTCTTAAGTATTTCTAACGAAAAGTGTGAATAAATAAACGGCACGGGTTTCAAATAAAAGAAGATCATACAAAATCCAAGAAATAACGCTTCAGTCCAACGAAATATATTATCTTAATCGTGCTAATGAATCGATTTTGAAGTGTCAACTGTTTAAAGTGAAGTTGGAAAATTCAAAACATGGCAAGAAAACTTATTGATTCAAAATCATATTAGGCTTTTATTTATTCTGGAAAATTTTCATTCTTTGGGAATTTGCGAGGAATGAGATAAAATCAAAGTACCCCTGAAAAACGTTTTAAATTCAAATTCATTTATGAAGTATATTTTAGTACTAGAAGGTGAGCCAAAATGTGTTGAATTGTGCAGAAAATGTGACATTTTTTTCGAAAAGCAAATGTTGAAAATCTATGAAATGTAAAAAATACCACAAGAGCTATTACGATAACAAATTATTATATTAAAAATGTATCGTTATGTGCGATTGAACCAAAAATCAAATTTACTTGAATAGTCTTAACTAATTCGGCGAGTATTTTTTTTCATGTCTTACCACAAAAATGATAGTCATTTTGACATCAATTCTTCAAGTGTTATCTTCCGCTATTGTGAATCCGCTAGCTTAGACTAAGGTCAGATAAACTCCACCATACGTGTTACTTTTGCAGCAAAAAATACAATATCGCCTGTTATCGCACATGATGAATCAATGTGTACAATAAAATAACATCGAATTATCAATCCCGCAAAGCCTGATTAGAATCGTGCGAGTGTCATCATTTCAATTATCTGAATGCGATTATAAAATCCATATCATCATTGCTCTATTGATATTTCAGGTCATTGAATTTAATCGGCCCGCCAATTAAATGTGAAAATAATTTTAATTGCTAAAAATGACAATCGATTAAATTGAAACACAATTACGGCTCTATTGTTAGATTATCATTAGAAACTGACAATTTCAAATGGGAATCGCATTGGAAATTGCATAAGCATAGAGAAAAAGAGAGCCAAAATGTGAAAAGTGTCCGAATGAAAAACTGTCCCTCCAAAATATGCTCAGTATTTTTGACCGAAACGGAAATAAGTCGACAAAGTTTCAAAATATTGCCTTTTATTGAACATTGACCATAAATAATCGAAAATGTGTCACCACCATAAAATTTACGCTTCGATTCCTAACCAATTCCAATGGCGTGAAAGCCATAATTTGCACACGTGCGTATCGCACATAGCTCCTTTATGGATAAACTTGGACATGGACACTCGGTGTAAGCGGCTGCCATTGATGCAGTAAACATCAAAGTAGAAAATTTTCAATTTACACTCTCACCACACACACATATGGGTGTGTGTGTGTTTGAGTGAGTGGACCAATTTTCTCTCTATTTTCCTATAAAAGGTTCGGACAATCACGATCGCTGGGCGTACATCGTATTACATTCGATGTTGTAAGTGCCCTAATGTAATTTAATACGTAATTGAATGGGATAGTGTGAATGTGATTTTTCTTTGTTCAAATGATGTTCCGGTGTGATTGCCATAGAATGTTTTTCAGTTTATGATTCTAATCTCTTTGAATAAAAAATATTGAGTTCAAAAATCAAATGAAAATTAATTTTGAATGTGTGAATTGCCGCTGAGAGACAGACTTTTGTGGAATTGGCATGAAAATTGTGGTAAAATACGCTTTTTTGTCCTTCAATGAAATGATTTGTCTGTAGCTGTCTTTGGCATTTCAAATATTGGCTACATGAAAGCCATTGGGCCAATGGCATTGGCACCCCGATGATTCAACACAATTCCAAATCACACAATGTTACATATCAAAAGTTGGCCTGCTACTGAATTTAGATGCAATCAAAAATGGGATTTACACCAACGATTCGTTTGATGTACCTAATTAAAACTTTCATAACCACAACACATTTGTTATCGTTGAATGTTTGAATGAACAATTTAAATTCAAATCGGTCGAAGAGTTCATGGGAATGTTTAACCACAGAATGTGGCAGAAAAAACTATTCTCGAAATAGTTATCTTTCAGCTTAGTCAAAGTGAGTGGCCAAGGAAATGCTGCAAAAATTGTAATCTTATTGCGGTGCACAGCATCGTAAAACGTTGCAATAGTAGCATTCTAAAGGGTATTATGATTTTCTCTTCCTTTAACGCTAATAATGAACACATCACTTTGGTGCACGCGGAATTGCATACGATTTTATCATCTGTCTCTCTCCGGCAACGAAGTGCAACGAATGCGACGATTATGATTTTGAATTCGCATGTTGTTCGGTGTGTTGTTTTTTTTTCGTGGATCTAAAGTCACGTACAGCACATTACATTGATTTCTCTTCAATTGTTTGAAATCGGAGAGTCAGTCTCGGCGCGAAAGAGAGAAGCTGAAAAACTGAATTTACTGATACACATTTTCATCTTACGCCTTGGTGTGATCTTATGTGCACTTTGAACAAAAACAAATCGTAAACAGAGTCTGTAATAATCAGTTAGTGATGTGCGCATGACTACCATTATATGGCGTCATTTGCTCATTTTTAGCATACAGCACTTTCATCTCGCAATTAACACGACTCTCGACCGAAGATGTTTTCACTTTTGTACGCTCAATTGTTTGGTGAATGCAATGCAATAGACTCGCGTTGCACTGCAAAGATTGAATTTCTTGTCCCCGTCGTCGTCGTCGACGTCGACTACAGTAACGATGATATATAATGACTCATTTGAAGAACATACTCTGCCCATTTGGCGTATTGGATAAATTGAAGAGCAATGTTTTAAAATCCATAAAAAACCGATTTAAAATAAAACCATAATAGAAATGACTCCGGATGGTTGAAAGAGCCAGCATAAAAACAAAAAATTATTATTATCGATTATCGTTTGAAACTTTTTAATTATTCGAGCATGCGCATACGTTGCAACTGTACATACTGTACGGTAGCGTTCAAATGAGCGTAGCGACTATTAAATGAATTTTGAAACTTTTGCCTGTCTCCAGCTTTCTTCATTCAATGCAACAATCATAACGAAAACTATTATCGATATCGCATAATAATTGACGGAGTTAAATGTCTTAGTCTCGCTGTTTGTTCGTTTTCATAAATAGATTTGGTCTAAGCATGGATTGAATTCGTTGCTCTGTTACATGTAATTGACTTCTTGGTTCTAGTGTTCTGCGCACATTCGGTTTGATTTTTTGTTAGTCTTCATTCTGTCACCATTGTTCTTTTCACCCGGAAATGATTGCCATTGTGCCATTGACCGAAGCAAAAACGTGTTTACTTTGGATGAAAAACATGAAAATGATCGACATATAACGGGAGATGCCAAAAGCTTCGGCTGAGCTCAGCGATAAACTCATTTTTATTGAACGCATTTTCCATCAAAATAAAACATTCTTCAGCATTAACTACTAATCAATGTTCAGAGCATAAACTCATGAAGACATTCATTGTTTTGCTTGTGTAATGCGGTTGATGTTGTTGTTCTTTCTCTCTCTCTCAGAACAACCAAACACATCTTAAGCCTCTACAAATAATAATATCCATGGGATTTTTTGATTGCTTTTACAGCGTCGCAAACACACACAAAAAAAAAGAAATATTTAAAAAAAAGTATGAGGAAAACGGCTACTTTAAAATACAAACATGGAAATTATGAAGTAGTTTGTGAAATGAAAATTTACTATTTTTTCTCTTATTATTCGCTTTGTTTTGATATATGCTACGTGTGTATATTTTATTCAAGAGCGCTTGAACTGTATACAAAAGCGTAGAAAAATTCTGTTCAACTTCAATTGCACAGCACAGTCGAAATTGAAACGGTTGCTTATGCATTCAAATCGGCTGTGGTTGTTGCCTTTTGTCTTTACACAACCATTGCATATGTATATGTGTAGCACTCGATTTGTGATGGTTGTTATATTTGAACTGACGACACTTGAACAAATCCTAACATAATTTTTATGGTTTACTGCAGTTGTGATTTGTTCTGATCGTTTGATTTACTAACGAATAAATTATAATTTCATGACAAATGCATTAAGCTGCTGCTACTGAGTTTCGACGGAATTATTGTCGAAGGAAATGTTGACATATCTTCCGAATCATCATTTGGTAATGAGATTACTTCGGCAAGAAAAAAACTATGAGTTTAATTATAAAATTCAGAAAAATGATGATAAAAACTGTTCATAAATTAAAATCAAAAGTGGATTTCTGGGTGCGATCATCAATTCGAATGTATTTGCCTGTCCTGTGTGTATGCACACAAAAACCGCATGAAACTTAAAAATTAGCGCGAACAATGAAAACACTGTATTGACAATAGCCACAGGAGTAAATGATTGGAATTGTGTGTGAGAGAGTGAGTGAGTGGTGTGTTGCTGTGTGAAGTGCTTGCTTTTATTGGATTCGCATGCAGATTGCACCGATTATTACGTGGATAAATTTAAAAACCATCATATCAAATATGTCCTTTGGTTGCCAAAGTTCATCAAACATTTTATTCTGTATTCGTACGTTTATGAGCTGCGGCCAAAATGGAAAATCAATGCCATTATATGCCGACATTTACACATACATCGACTGTGCCAAGAGCTCAAAGCCTATCAAGTATCAACGCAATTGTGTGTCCGTAATTCGTTGTTTCATGATTCCTTCATTCAATTCGAAGTACGCAACACATCCCCTACCTTCCTCGGAAACGGCTGCATATTCAGTCGCTCATTTTTCAACTGTATGACCTCGTCTTGTGCGCGCCGACAGGCGAAACACTGCTGTTGTTGTTGTTGTTATTTCCATTCAGTAATGAGTGTTAATGTGTTTGTGTGTGTGGGTACTTTTAAGAGCCCGACGAGTGTGTTTCAAATCTCGTGCATTTGAAAATGATATCAAAATCACATGAATGGGAAAACAACGTCACATCGAATGCGCAGAGAGAGAGAGAGAGAGAGAGAGAGAGAGAGAGAGAGAGAGAGAAAAAAAAGTTCGTTATTTTCATATTGTTTTTCCTCTTCGTTCGACATCATAATCATATCATGCGAGACAATGGAAGAATATTATTTATTATTCGAGCAATTTACCGTTTGGCCTTGCATTGGTGTCTTTCTCTCTCTCTTGGTGCAGATGTCTGCTTGTGGTTGTGACTCTCGCTTTATTATATAATTTTTTTTTGATCCAATCACTTTTTTGCGCATTGTTCTCTCAATTATGTGTTAATAGACTTTTAATGTCGACGACTTTTTTGCGATGGGCTCTGTGATAGCATGGTTTGTGTACGATGTAAAATTGTGATTTCGTGTTGATTGCGTTTGAGATTTAATGATGGTTAAAGTTTTATAGAACATCGAGGACTAAAAACAGTTTTTCGAAATTGTATTTTTTGTTGGAAAAACCAAACATCGTTTGTCGAAGTTATTCTCTTCATTCAAATTGTTTTAAATCAAAGTATTGTGATTAAATTCATGCAAGCATGGCCAAATTTCCATGTTTGACAGGGTGTACAACGGGTAGCGAACAGATTTGATGTGAGAGCGACATTGTCTCATTGCGTATACAAATTACCCTTCATAATTCTATTTGACAACATATGGCTTCCGTTGTGCGTGCACAAGCAAACAGACTCTCCGTGTAATTGACAAAAAATTAAGTCGGAATGGAAACGGTTTTATATTTGTTTATCAATTGGCGGCTTAGCATAATATTTGATAATTTCCTCTGACTAGATTCCGTGTATTTGTACCACAGTCAATTAAATTTTGATTAAATATCCCATTCTTTTCTTCGTGATTCATTCTATTTATAGAATCCCCGCATAAAAACACCATCACCCGGCCAATTTCCATAAAAGAAGAGACATTTCCTATGTCGACATCATCACACTGTTATCCACCCAATAAACAAAAATCAATACACAACTATCGCACGGTTATGAATTCTGATTTTTCCGAAACAAATACTTGAAGTTTCGAACTTCAAACTTTCAAGTAATGCATATTGTTCGTCTGATGTATCGAAGTGTTTCCGAAACAAACGTACATCATATTTGCATATATCCCTTACAGAAAAGAAATACCATCGCATATTCAAAAAAATATTCTCATCATTGAGTCAATTGAAAAATCAACAAAAGCAGACCAACAACAAAACGCAATACAATGAGAAAACAAATTATTGGGTTGATTTTTTTTCGATTAATTTTTATTCAAAATTCGAACGAATGAATTCGAGTCAATGGAAATTATTATTTTTGCTGCTTTTTTATTCGATGGTGAATCATACGCAAGAGACGGACGAGTATCGAAATCGCGTTGAACGTCGAATTTAACGGTACACATTGTAAAGTTAAAAATTGAATATGAAAAGAGAGAAAAAAAGAGACTTTTTGAATGGAATTGAGGCAGCAACGAAAAATCGAAACCTTTTTTTTCTTCTTATTCTTTGAATTACCCTTTCCATTTCCATACACACAACGAGCCATTGTTTTTTGTTCCGAAGCACTTATTTTGACAATGAAAAAGAACAAATCAAAGTGAAGGACATATCGAGAGTAGCATCCAAGTAAAAGAATTCACAATGCCATCGACTTCTTTATGGCAATGAATTCATTAAGAACTTGCGAGTTCAACAGAATCTGAAAATGTGTATTCCATTCAGAGAAGAAACCGCGGCAAATGTAAGTGAAATATGTGGAATTCCGTCTACTTATAAGCCAATTGGCGGGATGATTTTAATTTGGGCATGCATTGAATATATTTCGTTGTTCGTTGAATCAATGAAAATATGACGTTGAAAAAAAGGAATAGTTACCAATGGCACATAAGATTTTCATAATATCATGGAATACTTGCCCTCATGCAATCAAAATTCAATGAAAGCAACAGACAATTGAATTTGTCGTTAAAAAACCGTAGATACGCACTGTTTTGCTGAAGTCGACAGGCGATTTTCCCTTCGTAGTTTTGACTTGATTTTAATTGAAATTTGGTCGTGGCCGCACGTTCAACAAATAAATTCAATCAAATACTAACAAAAGCAAACTTCGAGCGCAACACGAATTTTCCATTTTCTCTTTTTTTTTGCTGTGCAGTTCGCTAATTCTGAGGGAACGCATCTTTCAATAAAAATCTCATTAAAACCATGTTGCTCCTTCATAAATCACAGCAGAAAAAAATGTATATAATTTTAATTTTCACTTAGCGCTGAGATATTTGTTCACTGTCAGAATTTCCCAAAACAAAATCGACAACAAATTGAAATGTCTCCCTCCCCCCATCATAAACGCCTTCAAGCCGCTTTTTATCTCATTCTTCGACGATCGAAAAAATATGCACAAAATATATCTGAAGTTGAATCATCTTTTTTTTTCGAGTGCTAGTTTCAGCGTGTAATAAATTGACTTTTGAACAAATTCACTGAATTGTTGGTGTAGCGCGGGTGCAAAGATCGAAAAATAAATACACAGACATAAACTTTTCTATTGAAGTTCAACAGCAGCAGAAGCCGAATCGGCAGCATCATCATCAACACCAGAATGTATTCTCCCGCGCACGCAATTCTTCTTCAGTGATGATGCTCGGGCGTGTGCATGTTTTTGACAGTTAACAACACTTTTTTGCAAGTGTTACAAAGTGTTGGCATCGTTCGTTCCTTCTCTTACAAAAGATGTGTGTAATTTGTCGTCTGAAAATGGGAGAGCAACGGCAATGACATGCTCTTTAATCATCGTGTTAGAACAGAGATCATCTCGTTCGCAATGCGAGCGCGCGTCTTTGTTATCTTCGTCAGTGCGAAGGGTTCCTCGAGCGAAAATTATGCGGCAAGTGTATTTTTATTGAGTGAAACGAATAAAGTGTGAAACATTTATGATGACATTGTCAAACAGTCATTCGTCTTTGCCAGCCATCTTTTGGCGCGACGTTGTTTTTGATGGCAAAAGCCAGGAAAAAAACAATAAGCAACATCGGGAATGTTGCAAACACAGGAAAACCTGTCACCCTTTCCGATTTTCCTTTTCCAACGCTTGCAACATTCACATTGTATACAATTTTCCACTTTCGCAAGCCGACATAGACAAAAAAAGACCTCGTACATGCAAAACACACGCAGCTTGAACGATGAAACGCACCAAGGAGTAGCACACTGAATGTGCTCCGTTGCGCTGCTGTCATAAGTTTGTAACGGCTTTTCATAAATGATCGGCGAAACAGCCAAACGCTCTATATATCAGGATGGAATTTATTGGTGTGAACACAACAGCACCAGGAACGGAGGAAAAAACAGACAAGATTTGGTTATGTCGTTTGAACAGAAGATTGTTATTAAACTTTATTAAAAAAAAGGGTGCTCAATTCACATCACCGAACAGTGTAGTCGTCATCTGTGCGAGAGTGCAGTTTGTGAAATGGAAATGATAGAAATTATTATAGACAAAATACTTTTCCGGTGATTTTCGTATGAAAGGGTTTAAATATATGTGTAGCAAACATTAATTCCATAAAATATTTCTGATGAAGGAAAAGTGTTGTGAGCATTTCATGTTGTTTTGGTTGTGCAATAGCAACGAAAGTAACCGAACGGGAGCTGAGTGCGAAATATGAATTCGTTAGATGGATTCCTGTGGTGAAGAAGTTTGGATGGCAGCACCTTCAAAAATGACCAACTTTCCATCGTGCAGTAGTATGTATTGGATAAAAGTATTCGGCATTTTCGGTGTAACATTGCAATTTCCAAGCTAAGGCAACGTTTCGAAGGCTGCGGTGAATCTGTCAGCAACAGTCGCACGGAATGATAATAAAGCCAAATTAACTTTTGAAATGGAATGCTCACGCAGTTTTTTTTTCTTCTTCATCTTTATCAAATAAAAAATGGCTTCGCGAATCAATTTTCAACGCACATTCATTCGACAACAAAAGACAAATTCTCGAAATAAGTTGTTTGTTTGTCAGAGATAGAATAAAAGAACGTCTTCATGGCACACTTATAAGTGCGTTCACTCATTTTTCCATTCATTAAAATCTTCCGCTTTCAAATGCGACGCAAGAAGACAATTTTTTAACCAGATGTTTTTATGATGTAATAATAATTATGCTTGTACAATGCATGCAAGATAAAAGGAAACAAAACCCTTTGCAGAAAGTGGCGTATAGACTGTACTGTACGTACTGCACTCGAAAAAAGTTGGAGCGAATGTGATTTCCGTTTAAAATTTTGTAAAAGTAAATTCCATTCGAAAACACGTTATTCACCGTCGATGATGATAGAGTCCAAGTCTTCGACGACGTGGATTGAGTGTGTGTGTGTGTGTGTGTATGGCTGCGTGAATGTGTCAGTAGGTGCAATGCAGAAGAGAGCGACACATAAAGAATGAGTCGCGAGCCGAACTGGAAGACAGAACGACAGAAAATTAATAGTGTTAAAAGTGCTTATTTTCAATTCATGTATTCGTTGTGTCATAACGATAGCATTTATGCAAATGGTTTTCGATGCGGCAGTTGTGTGACAACGGCTGCCTTCGGTCTTCCACTCGCAACCATCATTATTATCAATGGTTAGGCAACGAAAAAAAAAGAGACACAGCAACAACAAAAGCAACCATAATATTACATATTTATCACTATTGTCGTTGTGTGTCAAACAATGGCAAGCGAGCGAATACCTTATAATCTGTCCTTTTATCTGTTGGTAATTTCTTTCGCGTGCTTTTTCTGTCCTCGTCGTCATCGTCTTCTTCGCATTTATTGCATAAGTTCCATTTGTTATGTTGTCAACGTTGACGAAAAAAATAAAACAGGACCGCATTGTAATATTAGTTTTTCATCAACCTCATCATCGTTTTCACTATCTATTGTTCTGCATAGAGAGCGTTACATACAGAAATAAAAATCAAATGTACACACACTCAATTGGAATGACATGGCGCACGCCAGCCAACTTCCGGCCGTGCAGATAGAAGAGAGAGAGAACAGTACATTACCATTTTTTTTGCTGCTTTCGATGTTGGCTCCGTTCAAATTACAACCGCTTTTGTCGTTAGCGCACAGCTAAACTTGATGTGTGTGTATGTGTTTTTCTTCTCAAATTATATTTCCAACCAAGAAATTCGCTTGCGAGAGGCGAAATCGGGCAAGAAAAAAAGAAGTTGAATAAAAATTACAACAAATGTGTTTCTGTTTGATAGACATAACAAGATAGGTACGATACCTTCTTTTTATTTCTGGATTCTATAGACTTCCGTTTCACCTTCCTTTGTTGGGCTCAATGTTATTGCGCTATTTATTACTGTATGTTATTGCGCTCTGCTACCCTACGCTCTTTTCGTGCCAAATATGTTAAAAAGCAATATCGAATGCGATAACGCATCAACATTGGTTTTAATAATACCAGTACTGCGCCACTGAATAGCAGCAAATTCCGAAATAGGTTTGAAATCAATTATTATTCTGATGCAGAAATGCATGGCACAGCTCATTGACATGTGGAATTGTTGAAATCAGTTGTTGGCAAATTCGTTTTTGCCTTAATAAGTCAATTGAAATTTTCATGTCAAATGCCTCGAATAACGCAACCAATGCATGCAATGCTATGCGCTTGCAGCAGAAGAATGTATTCCATTACTTTCTATGTTCAACTGGTGCAACCAAGGCCACGGTCTCTTCCGATTTGATTTAACAAAAATATTAGATTACATGCTTTGCCCGTGCGATCCATTTTGAATGGCAAAATCTGATACGTGCATGCATTTTTTTCGGTACGAAACCAGTTTGGCGCGCTGTGGTACAACAAGGAGCACAAACCAAATTTACCTAGCAGAAGAAGAAAAAAAACCATCACCAAATGTGTACCATTGAGAATGAGTGCAGCATACATCATTACTTAAGTACATTGTCAAGAAGTACAAACACGATGATATCAATTCATGCTTGCTCTTTGACAGGATTCCTTTTTGCTTCCATCGCCCATTGTTTCGTTCGATTTAACCGAACATTTGAATTTTGATCCTTCCAGAAGACAAGTATAAGCAAAACGGTTTTGAGAAGGCGGAGTTGTTCAACCTATTTCTTACATAGTTTTCTTTTCATTCAACAAAAGCGGTGATCAGCTGCTCGCGCGTGCGCAACAGACAGATTGATTCAATAATTGCTTGAATTTTAACGATTGCACACAAAAGGAGTAAATGCTCATCAAAATTATTCATTCAAATTTTAGCGATTCCAAGTTTGAACGAGCGATTTTGAGTTTTTTTTTCGATAAACCGTTTTAACACAATCCATCCGTCTGCATTGAGTCTGTTTTCGACGAGCCGAGCTGGCATATTTCACACAGCACATTTTAAATAGCTGGCATACAGATGAATTTGTCAAAGTCAAATGTCACTCGTCGTTTTTCTTTTATATTTCATTTTCGTAATTCAATCGTTTTTTCTACACTCGCTCGCTCAATTTTCATTGGCGGTAAAGTTTTCTGTTGTTGGTATCATTTTCAAATCGCTAATTGGGATCGTTTAGTCAAAAGCGATTGAAAAGGTGTTGCTGTGCTGTTATTTTCCGATGTGAAATTCTTTTATCGATTGTTTTCTGTACATTGAGCGCGAAAAATGGCATTGCGAATAAAAAATATTGATACAAAGTTGTACATGGTGGATTGGGGTATATATACCCAGTAGTTGCCAGCAGTTGAAGCAGAGGACAAGAAAAAAAATAGTGAATTTTTGCACGATGAAGGACCCCCGAGTGAGAAAATAACAGTTATTAGTGTTGATGAGAATTTCATCAGTGAATATGTACCGCCAAAAGGGTCTCATTGATCATCGTTGCCATAAGCGGGATTTCTGAAGGACTTTCAACTCAGATAAAGACTGAAACTATTTTTTGATTGTGATTTTTTTCTGTCCTTTCACTCTCACTCTCGTACTCGACTTCTCGACTGCGGAGCTATTCAGCCGAGTATATAGTACAGTACGCATTGAATTGCAAATTCCCAAACAACTTTTCCGAACATTTTATTGTCACTGCGTCTTTTTTTTCCTGTCTATTTTAAATGTATCGCATTGTTACGTGTTGGTAACATCAGTGGAAACCTTGAAAAAGAAATGGAAACATATTTTGCCTTAATTGGACTCGATACGAAAAAAGCCAATTACACAATGAAGCGAATGTGAGCACACCGAAAAATGCCATTACATTCATAAACAAGTCAAATGCATGCTGCGGCTACTTTGTTATGCGTCTGTCGCTGCATGGCATTGCTTTAATGTGTCTGTGTCTTTGTTGTTGTCGTTTCGCCACCGCGGCTAAAAGCGTACGTATTCTAATAGAGAGGCGATTGCCGCGCGCGAGCGCTCAACTAACGGAACTTTTCGAAGGAACATAATAAATTATGTATGGTTTTTGAAATAGGACGTGATGGCAAGGAGTTGTTGTATCCTTTTTTTTCTCGGGTGATTCCATTTCAGTTTCTAGTCATTTGCTAGCTGTTCTCCGTTGAAACGCCGTGTATTTCGCATTTCAATTGTGAATGCGTCCTCGTCTTAAATTGCTCGAATGTTTGTGCTTCACTTGGGAAATTGATATATCTGATGTGTGATAAAATGGATTGAAAACTAAGAAGAGAAATCGCATTTAAATGGCACATTTAAAAATAACGCGTTTCACCAATTCATGTCCACAATGCCACACACGTTCGCATTGTTCGCCGAAACCGAATCGAGAGCGTAAAATTTTAAATCGAGACGATTGCATTCAGCTCACTTCAAATGGACACCAATTTATTTACAGTATTGCCCGAGCAGTTTTGAGACGAAAAGCATTTTATTGCCGGAACAAGCGAATGAATCAGCAAAAAGATTGAAAATCACCACTATTCAAACAATCGATTCAATCTTTGTGCTCGCTCGTCGGCAGCTACGTGTTTGGGATTCGTGAAATCGGCAACCGATTTGCTTTATCAGTAATCAAACTTTTTTCCCAATAAACACATTATCCTCTTCGTTTTCAACGAAGCGATAACGCTTCAACAATTGTTCGACAAAACAACAAAGAGGCACTGGAATCACTTCTGTTTACTTGGAAAATAAACTAGAAGTTATGGACATCCATTTGAAAAAAAAGACACACTCCTTTGTCAGATGACTTGCAAGCAAATAAAAAATGATACAATTGTATTGTGCGCTTATTTTCAATAGAATTTAAAGTGATGTGTTGAATCTTTGTAACGAAAGAGTTCAATACTTTGGCGAAATTCAAACTTGTGGGCTGTATACAATATATTCAGGTCGGTACCTTTCGTTCGTTTGGATTGAAAGCGAACGAGATAACCGTGATTGGCCCATCCAAATGTATTCGTCGTAAGGATAACGTTGCAGGGATTATTATCACACACAAACAATGGCCCATACATTGCCATTGGCGATAGAACCGAATATCCATCAATTATTAACGGAGTTTCTGGTTCGAATGTTTGCACAGTGCATGTGCCGACGTAGACGCAGCGAAATGCATCATGAAATCAAACTGGAATTTCAGCCGAGCTATGCCGATCTGTGCTTGTTGCACTGGTTGAGTGATACGCGTGGCGTGAATATCCAAGTGTTTATATAATTTATAATGCATTAATGCCTTGTTGTAAACGCCTTTCATTTTAGACTCGCTCACTCTCGCCCTCTCTCTCTCTCTCTCTCCGCCAGTTATTCAATGCCTTTTGATACATGTTACGTATTTACAAAGCAAACAACAAATATGAATCTAATTATAAACGAAACATACGGTCCAAACAAACACGGAATCAAGTGTACAATGTGTTGTTGCCTCGAATGCAGCGTCTTGTTTATGTGTATGAAAAGGCGCTCATTGAATTAAATTAGTCAACTCACAACAAACAATGCGATGAAAATAGCAATCGCTTCGAATAAATTCCTCGCTTAAAGGACATTGTCTAATCGAATCAGGAATTCATTAAGCCAATCTCAATCCACAATTTCGCTTCTCTTTTTTTGCTGCAAAAAGAGTGCTTCTTTCACTTAAGTACACAGAGTATGGTACGAGAATATCATCTCAATATTTGACAACGGTTGACCGAAGATTCGAAATTACGCAAATGCCTTCGAGCTAATGAAAATATTGTTTTTTATGCTCATAACCTCGATGAAGCATGCTGAAAATTGGTAAAAAGCAACATTTTCTCATGGCATCATATCATCACGTCGATTGCTTGTAATTATTTTTTAGCGGGATGCTTTCCTCCACTAAACAACCAATATCCAAATAGCTCGAAGGTGTTTTCTCTTTTAAAATCCCACCGTTTTGCAATTCAGATTTTCAACTCAATTCAACGTTCGCTTTCCAGAAAAGAAATCAAATTAAAATGCGGAAATCAAGAGCTATTCACGGAAAAATGTCTTACCGTTTTACATTTTCTATTTTCGTGAGAAAAAACGGTTTTGTGTGCATGTTTTGATTGGAACGCCTGCAGTTGATTCGATTTTCGAACCAAATAATAAGGGGTTAATTTAATCATCTTGAACTGCACACATGCTGGAAATTGTGATGTCTCACGTCAATATCAAATGGGAACTAAATTTCATTCGATTTCAAGAAAAAAAGATCGTACCCTTTGATTTCGTGTTAAAAAAGGATTAATTTGAAAATAATTTGAAGAAATTTTATTGCATTTTTCGGGAAAAAATCCAATCCGGTAAATCTGTGTAAGTTATGGTTAATTTTCATTAGATCACAACCCTTCGCCTGAACTCTTTGCTCGCATCTCTATCTTACACGGATTGAAACTACATTTTTCAGAAGGGAACTGTAAAAGCAACCTGTGCCAAGACACAATCAATGCTGATGCCACATTCAATGAGGGTAAAACCTTACCATCCGTTGCTTCTGCCTTTGACCTTTCCTGCCCCGTGATCACAAAACCGAAATATAAGTAAAATCGATTTTTTCCTTGATTTTCGTGCATTGTCTCATTTCATTTTATTTTTCGCCCAAAATCCTTCGGTTCGAACTTTCTCGAAACAATAGGAGTTCAATGACAAAATCGAGAAAAGGTTTATCAAGTTGTCAAACTGTTTGCAGTACGGTTTTTGTTGCCACGTCTCAGGGACTTCGTTTGTCATTCCATTGAAAATAGATTAGATAGATTGTTTCGCAGAAGAGTTGATTGAGAATCGAAAATTGAAGGAAAATTAATTGTTTTTCTCAAGCCTTTCGCACACACAATTCACGCTTAAAACGAAGTGAAACGCTCGGCCATTGCCTTCGAAAGGGTAGAACTCGATAAATCGTAGTTCGATGAGCGTGAATGCATTGCCAATTCAGTGCCTTTTCAATGGCAAGCAATTATGTTCGGGGGGATTCATTCGATGAAGATGTCTGAAATTACGAGCAAATGACAAATGTTTCAATACACATCAAATGTCTCGAACAAAGACCACGCACATTCATTTGATGTTACTCGGCATCAAATACACATTTCAGTGTATTCGTAGTCAATGTCGATGTATGTGTCACGCACACAAAATAATTAATTTTCTTACTTTGGCTGCGTTCAGTGGTTTTTCGGGTTTTGGCTGCTTTGACAACAATCACGGTGGCAATCAACACCTGAACGTTGATAGCAGTTTGGGAATCGCAGTGTGGCCATGACAACATCAACTAATCAAAAGGGAAGAGACGACACAACGCTCTGCGTATCTTTAAATTGTGAAACCGCAAGAATTTTGCGCCATCACAAAGAATGTGACAATAATTGAAAACGTTGGACATAATGTCGACTTCCTTGGTATGAAAATGCTTCCAAGAGTTTTGCACTTTAAAGCAATTGTTTGTGGTCATCAGAAACAACGTGCCAAGAGAATTTCCAATTAATCAACAATCACCGGCTTTCCACAAATCACACTATAGACACAATTGAATTGCATTATAATTATATTCATACGCAGTAAGTACACACAATGTGTACTACACATTGAGCTGTTTCAACAATTACAAAGATAATCACAAATTCATTTCAAATGAAAATATTTTAATAAACTTCTCCCGTCCGAAGCCGATTCCAATTATAATATAGAATTTCATCAACAAAAGACCGCCAATTTCGAGAGAGTATGTGTTTCATTTGCCTCTATTCCGATTTCTTTTATGGTTTCCTACGGATGCTTTTATTGTACTACAACAAACATATTCACACAATTCGACCAGAAATGAATGTTTGCCGATGCTGTCTCCTCACCCTGCGCACTACTCTGTTTTTCTTTCTAGAATCTCTAGGAAATGTGAGATCGGTGAAATGTTCAGTTTACATTTAGATGTCACGCAATTCAAGGGTGCACAAACATCGAGCAAAGACATACATCGTTACAAATCTATTCATTGCTTTGAATCCCTAACCAAAATTGAAGTTCGCATCGTACTTTGTCTAGCAAGAGGTAACTGAGAGAATGATAAGAATACAGAAATATCTGTCGGCGTTCTTCGTGGCGCAAACACAGTATTGGTGATCGACAATTCGACAAATGCACAATGTGTGTTACTCACGTTCGATGCCGTTTTTATGTGACTGTTGAGAGCCAGCAGGAGTCTCCAGTTTTTTTCATACGACTGTTTTTTAGGGCAACCTTAGAGCTCATCTATGAATATTATAGTACAGTTATAATTTTCACGCAATAAATTTTTTCCATTTAGCCACACATTTATAACACACCAAACACACACAAGTTACATGACATAATTTAACCTAAATTATGAATATATAATTAGAGTTGCGCCAAAGAGTATGCCTTGGATTGAAATAATGGCATTTTTATTTTAACCCCGAAAAAGGAGATACAACTGGCAGACGAGCATTCATAAATTAGTCAGTGAACAATGGAAAGAGTTCTTCTAATTTACATATTTCAACAAATAGAGCAAAGAATTTTTTTTGCAGGTTTTCTCTGCGTCTCCGAACTACTAAACATATGCTAAAATGCTTGTCTTCCAAATAGATTGGTTCCCTGTTTCTTTACGAAGATCTTGTTAAAGCAATATTGTATTGCAAAAAAGTCACTTTTGTCGAAATTTACATAATCAAGTGGTGTAGGGATAAAACGTGAAGATAAAAAAGAAGAATATGAACATTGAAAACGATTCATGTGGAAGAAGTTATCACCTTAATTTAAAAACGAGGATTACAATTTATTGTTAATTTGTGCAGGAAATTCGTCTTTCTCCTGCGAATCATATGGTCTTCGGTTGCATTGTCACATTCTCTATTGGAATAATTCAAATGAAATCACATACAAATGAATACATTTAAAGCGAAAAATTCATTTCATGAAACTGAATACAAAGAAGAAAACAACATTGAAATAAGTTGAAACTGGTTGTTCGAGTTAGCGAGGAAAATTGTTTTTAAATAAACGTTATGTTCACATGAATCGACTGATGATAATCGTATTTCTGGCCCTGCCTACCATCCTCCATTCTCCGCATTGTGGGAGAGCAAGAGCCATTTTCCGAGAGAGCTTGAAAATTCCTTGAAAATAGCCCATCTCATTCAGATAGCTGCAGATAAATCTGGGGCGAAAGACATTTTATTTCTGCGTAGAATGCCATTGCGCTGAAGCGAGAAAAGATACACAGACAGAACGCAAACTCATGCCAACACACAGCACTGATACAGTAGATAATACTACAACGGGGATATGAAATGCTCGCAATGTTGCTGTGGCAATTTTTTTCTCTACTCGCTATATGTACAGACTCTTCTGGTTATCCAACCCCAAAGTAATATCATCGGATGCGAAATCATCATCCATCCACCAACCAAAAATTGAGAAAAACCACTTGAGTTGGTTGAAGAAAAAGCGGTAAAAGTTGTATCCTCTATTTTTGGGACGCGCACATCTCGTACATACACATCTCTATATCATTGAAATGAAGACCACTAACACCAGCACAGAGGATGGATATACACTTTCTGTTTGCTGCGAGACCACAATATCATCCATAATCGCACATCTCTCAGTCAGCTCAATGTTCACCAGCGCGCACCGACTATACGGAATAAAGCAGACAATATACCCGAAAGATACTAGAGTGTATAAGTGCGGTTAGCCGAATACGAGCATGTGGATGAGCACCATCTGAGCATGAGCTCTCTCATCGTACATAACATTTTCCGCAATTTTCTTTCATATTATGTAAAAAAAAAGAATGTGATATCCACAAAACGGCACGATGTGCGAAATGCGAGAGGTGTGAAGGGGAAGGAAACACTCTGCATCTCTCTTTCTTTCTTTTCTCTCATTTTACATTTTCCACATGAAAATTGCGAACAGCAGAAGAGATATCAGTTTTCGATTCGGCTGCATACGAAGAGCTGAATCGTTTTATATACCATTTTTCGTTCATTGATACGATGACAACCACACAATGAAGTCACCGATGATAAACGATGATATCAAAAGCACACGCCTTTTTATTACAATTGCCACAACTGGATTTACCGATACGAATTTTGGGAAAAATCAAATTCGGAAAATTCGCTACACAGTGAACACACCGCGTGTATCTTCATATAATTTGGGAATTGACTTTGTACAAATAAAATGGAATATTGATTTTTGTTTGCCAACTTTTCCCATTTTTTCCATCAGCGACAACCCGATAAACCGCAAAAGAAACGATGCTGACGAAAAATACCGAACGCACATTTTCCTCAAAATGACAATGGATTCCTTTTTTTCCGTTCGTTCGTTCAGTGTGTTTAAGTTTGCGATTCATTGTAACATAACGATTCCGAGCCAAACATTGGTGCGGATGAGTCGAAGCAGAGCAAATCTCCTAAATGTTTGCGTACACATCTGATACGTATCACATGCAAACACACAAAGATGAAAACATCCCTTAAAGACCGCCCAATGCCACTCCCTTTTGTTGATGTGCTCTGTGTTGTTTGAATTGGAAAACGTTGAGAGATACATCGACGGTAAAGCACAACAACAATGCCAGCGCAACATTCAATTCGGCTCGTCACGATGTCTTTCTATTTTCCACACGCTCTCTCTTCACTGGTGTGTACGCGCTTCGAATATATCTGACAGCCGGGAACGAGAAACGGTACGGGCAAAAACCGTAACCGAGAAGCGCATACAAAACAAATGAATACAACAGAATATGACTAAATGCGCTTAATACGGAATGTATCCGTTTCTCTTGTGCCATTGTACGGGATAGCAAATGGATTTATGTGTGTAGTAAGGCTGAAAGGCACGACTACGACTCTGTGGAATCTATACGCTTGCAGCCACAGCGGCAGCAGCAGCTAGCATTGGTAACGTGTGCGTGCGCGTGTGTAAGTGCTCTGCTCTGTGCAGTGACAATACAATCGAATCATTTTCGTGCGATGATTATATGCCAAAACTATATCAATGTGGCATCGGTAGTTAAATATAGTATCTTTTTGGATGTGGATGTGTGCGTTTGTGTCCGGGCTGGATCAGTGTGATCACTGCGTACGTTCGTGTGTATGTGTTTTTGTGGTGTATGGGAGAGAGAAGGACAGAGTGAGAGTGAGCGAGCGAGCGAGTGAGTGTGTTGTAACCGTATGCTTTCGTACATAGGCAGAGTTCAGAATAAAGAGAAGGGGATGTTCGTCTGCCCCTTGGCATTTTGACAATTAAATCAAAACAATTTTTCAAGCATCCTTCTAACAACAACAACTGATTCTCGGTCGCTGTGCTCGCGATACTATACAGTAGTTGCTGTTCACACACAGCAGACAGACAATACCAAAGCGGATGCCAGAGCGAGGCCTATCAGAGTTTTACTGTACCATTCGCTTCGAATCTGTGCAACTGAAACATTTCGATAGCGACATCATTGTGGTGACAACGACCGACCGACCAAACGATCTCTCTTATAAAATAACAATTTTGTGCATGTTTGTGATTATCTAAAATTTAAACATATTTTTTTTCTGCTGTAGTGCCATATTTTATTTTATTTATTCGATCGATTCGAACGAAGTTATTATCAAGTTTTATTGACAACTCTTTCTATTGATGAAGTGACTGAAAAACTATTGTGAGATCTTGATTGTGCAAAACAAAACGTGTTCAAAGCGAGAAAAAAAATCACCAGTGTGTTTCATGAAATTCTAAAGCGCAATATTAAAAGTGAGATCAAAGTGAGATGACAAAAGTGTAGAAAAATACGAACTCTTCGAAATATTTATTTTAAAAAAATTAAACAAAAGCATTCAACATGAATTTGTCATTATCTTCATCATATGAAACAACAGGTATTGTAATAATTCCGCAAAGTTTCATGAAAAAAGTCGTTTCATATACTTCCATCGTGACAAAAAAAATATAACGAAATCGTATTTGATATTATGACC
Source organism: Sitodiplosis mosellana (assembly GCF_009176505.1). Taxonomy (NCBI): domain Eukaryota; kingdom Metazoa; phylum Arthropoda; class Insecta; order Diptera; family Cecidomyiidae; genus Sitodiplosis; species Sitodiplosis mosellana. The sequence continues at coordinate 259,230 of NW_022595318.1, read as the reverse complement.
GAAAAATATTTTTGAGCTCCGAATTTTATTCGCACGCAAAGTTGAAAAAAAAATTAATACTGTCCTGCTCATTGGATCTAACACCAAAAAAATGAGAAAAATTTAAATTATATTCGATTCTAAATTTTCTTTAAGTTCATTATTCAAGAATGAATATGTATCGCAACCAATTCTCAAACAAATGCTCGGTCATCGAATTCTACGAAAAATATAAAAAATCTCGCAACTAAGATAAAAACAGTCAAAATACTACATCAATTGTTCGAAGTTGATTTCTTTGCAAAAGTGTAATTGTAAACGTAACTATTCACAGCAGACCTGATTGAATAACTCGAACGAAAATTGATTGCAATTTCGAAGTGAGCCACAAATGAAACCGGATACTATTGTTGTTTTCATTTAAATTAAATTGTTCATTACTTTATTGGCGACACGTGATTCCAATATGTTGATTGTTTAAATGTGATTGAATCGAGTCGGTGATGAAATAACGTTCTCTTAGTTTTCTGGCTAATTACAATTTACCTGGCCTGGCAGTGACAATGAAAAATTCTAACTGTGTGGCGTTGCCCCTCACAATTCTCCTACCGTTAAAAATATCCTTCGATATTTTCGACGACCATTTTATTGACCTGAAATGAAAGAGTTTTTTCCGTTTGATGTTGTTATTTTGCTTGAATGCTTCTTGTGCTTCACGAAAAATTAATATTTATGCGAGCATTTGTTTTGTTTTGGTTTCGTTAATTAACAGGTGGTAGCGGAGACGAACTCGACATGTCGAAACGAAGTGAACGAAGTAGAAGTTCATTGCCGGACGATTTTCACCCGAATTTTCTGGTTCGCAAGGTAAAACATTCAACTTGATCTTGAAACAAGCTCCGTTCCGTTTTCTTGTTATTGTTTGAATTTGGTGAAGTAATCGATTTTTGTTATGTCAACTTGTGCTTGTTTTCTCGTTTGTTTGATTGAATTGTAATAGCGAGAGAGGTCAGCTGAACGGATGCCAATCGAACTGACCACACAAATACCACCACCGCCCGAATTGGATATACAAAATGGATCGATTCATGCAAAATTCACGCTGCCGCGCGGCTACCGATTTGGACCATATGCCATCAAATGGACCAATGAACCAACAGATAGAAATGTAGCGTGGGAGGTGAGTAACCAGAACAAATTCACAGTTTTTTTTCTTTAAGTAGAGCATAGAATCACGGTCGGACGAAGAATTTACAAAGAGAGAAACATAATGTTAAAAGGAAATCACCCCTCGAATATACTTTGGTTTTCGTAATTGTTTTCGCATCATTAACCAGTCAACACATTCATCAACCATCACCGAGTGACTTCGGCGGCCCGAAGCACACTTGCGCACACAAATTGACGCGAAATCAAAGTGAATGCCTTAAATGTAATCGAAGCATAAAAGGTTCCAAATGTGAAAAGATCAAAGTTCTTTTGCTCTTCCGACTCGTTGCTCCATTATCGCGCGTGTTGCTGATCAGATTCGACACAATATTATTATTATGTAATCGTGTTGTAATCTCTGACAACTAAATTGAAGCAATTTCCATGTAGTCACCCAAACCATACAACACGCCACCACAGACGGTGCAAACTACTCGGGATTGAACAAATTCTGAGATGCACGTGGAAATCATCGTCGTAAAGTCTAAACAATTCTTGTACTCTATTATTTAACACCAACGTTGAGACATATATTCATTTCTGTTTGTTTCGACGCACCCCGATGTTGCAAATAAACATATGCTTTCCACTTGTGAGGGTGTCGAGTAATGCCAATTCATCTTATTCCTTAGGAAAATAAGATTTGCTTCCTCAAATCAACATATAGCCGTGTTTTCGGGAAATTCGTACACTTCCCGTTCGAAATTACGTTTGTATGAATGAGTTTTATGTAAGTGACGACGATATAACCATCCTCGGCTAAACAATAACTTTGTTCGCGTGTAACAGTTGCGATGAGTGCAATAGATTCGAATTGTGTTGAGGGTTTTGCTACGAAAACATCGTAAACATCGTAAACAGCACCGCATTTGGTGGTTTCACTTTTGAAGCAGAATGCACGCATCAAGCAGTAATTAGCGCAGTGATGCGGAATGATTCGGTGGTGTGTTTGGATTTGAGCCGAAGTGTGCGTGTGTGTGTCTTTGTAATCATTAGTGACACAATTATCAGTCAATTTGTGTTCAAACATAATCACGAACCGTCCGTTATTCAACGTTCAATGCTCAGATTTCAATCAAAATGGAATTTATTGGTGAGTCGGCCATAAATCACACTGGGCATTACAGTTGAAAATGCAGTTGCGATTCTATTTTTGAAATTATTGTAACTTTTTCCCTGATCTCGCTGCTATTTTCGAACGAAAACGTTGGTAAATTTGCTTCGCTTAACTCTCCCATTCGCCAGCGCTCGCATCATAAATATCCTCACTTTCACAAACATTCGCAACTGATTAGATTATGTACGGATGAATTTAGAGAGAAATTGCTTACATCATTTTCGAAGGTTTATTTGAATGCTATTTTCCATGCAAATTCATTTATATCGATTTCCATAATCCGACAGCTACTAACTCACCATATATTCAACACCGAATTAAGCCTAAATTTTTTTTTTAAATTCTCTGCCGATCTGGCTTGTTATTGTGTAAATAACAATTAACACATAAAACGGGATGCATTGCACGACGAAAATAGTAGCAATTGCAGTATTAACGGTTATCTTTACAGCAAATACCAAAAATTAGGTGAGACTGAAAATACTTTGTGTCAATAGACGTGCGCGGGGCTTCATGTGTGCCTGTGAATGTAGTGTTAGTTTGATCGTCTGTCGCAAAACATGTCAAAATATGTTACACATTTTCGTTAATCGGCCCATATGGCGTCTGTTATGAATTGCAGGACATTTAATTTGCTCGTGCTCGTGCTGTGAGTGTGAAATTGACCATTGATTAATTTACATCGATTATCTTGTCATCACCGAAGCACAAATTGTGCAGAAATTTAATGAAAATTATCCGAAGGGTTGTGAATGAGGTGTGTGCTCAACCGTACGGATGACTGGACAACGTCTCGCCGCATTTCAATCATTTAAATTATCGCAATATTTCAATGATTCGCCCACTGCACATTTGATATGATTTATATTCACAAATAAATCATACATTTCTTTTCTGGGCCAATAGTTTGAAAATGTTTTTTTTCTCCTTCTTGAAATGATTACAAAAACAACACTGCTGCTAAGGATTCCAACGAAATTGGATAATTGCACAATGGAACGATAAGAGCGTAAAATTTTTCAAGTACATAGAAATGAAATGGTCCTATTTCAAGTACACGATCGATAGCCTTTTTGCGCATTCAAGCATCTTTATCAATGGAACATAATTTATTTATTGCAAATCCTCTTTAAAAATAAAACGTTTCAATCATTCGATTCCTTCGACGAGTACATTTCTCTCTTTCTCTACATCAAATACACACACACACTCTCCTCCATACAACAAACAACGGTAGCAACAATCGACAAAAAATTATCCATTACAAATTTTCGGTACTCATCAAATCGTTCACGTGGAAAAACGACTTTTTAACTTCACTTTCGTATTTGAATTTTCAATTCAACGAGGATGACGACGACAACGGCATCGCCATTTAAACATTACATCCCAATGATATTATGCATTCATGAGGTTTGAATTGAGAATAAAGTGAACGAACAAAAAAAAACATATTTGTGAATTGAATGCAAATGCTTTGCTTGTGCCGAACATTAAACACAAAATAGTATCATAAAAGGAGCACAAAAGTTCACAAGCGATCGAGAGAGAGAGAGAGAGAGAGAGAGAGAGAGAGAGAGAGATTGAAAAAACAGTAAGCAAAAAACGAAACGTCGACCGAACACATTATTCTATTATTTGTGACTGGATGTGCTGCCGCTTGTACAAAGTACCCTTCGCCGTGTATTCCCAACCATAATTATATTCATTTAAGTCACATATAAACGGGTGAGTGTTAGAGTCATGATTGTTGTCAAAAAAGGGGTTGCCATTGAAATGAATACATTTCAAAATAGCTCGAAACTTTTTCAACTTTTTTCGAAAAATCTTCAGTTTTCTAATGAAAAAGTAGTGCAGACATTCCAAGTTTTCAACCTTTTCTAAGAAAAAATCCCCAACGAATAGATATGATTGCGTTGTACAATATGCTGGCGCTAAAAATAGAGTGGCATACCTGTTCGCTGGATTGGCGTTTGCATTAAATAATAATTTAATCTGAATTCATTTATTGCAGCATCGTTTCATCATTGAAATGATGTGAAGCCATTGGAACACGGATTTTATAACGTTAGACATTGTGTGCGACACACGCTGAATAACAACATTGTTAGCAACAATCGATATATGGAGGCGACGGGAGTAAACACCAAATTGAAAGAGAGACGCAACAACAAAATGTGGCAATAAAATTACCTTTAAACATCTTTTTATTTGATTTTAGCCTTTTGTGCAGTGCCAACATAACGATCCATCATCCTTTTAAGGCGCTTCACACACATGCCACGAGCAAGCTCGAAAATTTGCCAACGCACACAATAAATAAACACACCTAGGTTAATAATAAATTTTCTAATTGATTAAAAGTGGATCAAACGTTAGTTATTCTTCGCTTTCGCTTTCGCTTTCGCTTTCCTACCGGTTTCGGTACACTCACGGAATCCTTTAAAAGTTTTCATACGTATGCAGACAAAAGACGCACACTGGCAATAACAATGCAACAAAAAACCAAACAAATGCTCGGTGCAAATGATTTTATAAACCAAACATATTGTACAATTTCATAGCGTGTTGATTTTTTTGAATCAAACATTTGATTAATCGCACAGCGCACGTCACATAAATCCATTTCGTTGATCAAATAACAAGTTTTTGCTTCCTTCGATTTCATTTTGGCCAATTTTAAAGCGGAGATCATTTATCATCGCTTGGAAAAAGATGTTTGCTTGTTACGTCAAATAAATGTGAAAATGCCTCCGTTCAATTGCATCTTAAGGTAGGATATAAACACGGCAGCAACAACACAAGCGAAGAAACCGTCTCAATTGAATTTTCGCTTCCTTTTTGATGATCCGGCTTATTGTGTGATGATCGAATCATCGATGGCGCAGATGATTATAACTTCATTTTTCATCGATTCTCTAATTCTTGTGCAATTCTCAACAGATTTCTTTTTCGCTTCACCACGACTGACAATGATGATGGAACATTTGCCGTGGCAGAAGAGAGAAGAGAGAAGAGAGGAAATAGAAACCAAATCACACTTTTTTCCGTTTAAATCCCTGCATTTTCCATGGTGGTTGTACGCTCAGTTCGTTTTTCATTGTGATGCTGTTGTCACTGCTGTCATTGCGTACGCGCATCGGAACCCTTTGTGTTGTCAATCAAATGGCACATACTTAATTCTGTTTGGTTTCCACCTGGCCAAAGAAATAAATAACCATCTTTTGCACAACGAACGAGAAGAGGAAGCATCTAATTTCTCGTTTACCCCTCGTGCATTCGTCTTTCAGCTGTTTGTGTGCATGTGTGTGTGTGTCTGTTACATCATGATTCTGGTGTCATAATTGAAAAATATTCGATTTTTTACACTCAAAAGATAATTTCTCTTACCTGCAACCGATCATTTGTTTAGTGCTTCAAGAGAATTGTTTGTTGATGTTTTCGATTACATTGGTGAGATCTCACTTCACCGTCCTTCCAACCAAAGAGTCACACACGCTCAATTGCGTACTGTAACGGTTTGCTAAAAGCAACCAAAAGAGATACATGAACATTTTTGAATTAAGTTGTCAAACCATTCGATAGAAGACGAACTGGATTCACACAAAAATTATTTGAACTCATTTTTTCGGTTGTTGTCGGACGCTTTATTGTTGTCTGATCTAGGGCGACTACTTTTTTTTCTTTTGCTTCGTCAAAATTTTGGTGATTTTCTATTCTATACATGGATATCAGTAGTCGCTCATTTGTATTGTGTGGCTGAGCATTTTACGCTGGTGTTACGGTTGTTCGGCCGAAAGTATTCAGATACGGCTACTGTATACTGTCACCAAACATATCAAAATACAACATTTCATGTTACGTCTTTCAATTTGTGCAGCTTAAATACGGTCGTTCAGCAAACACTGACATTTGGCCATGTGCAGCTCAGGCGATTTATTCACACATGCGCATTTAGTGTGTGTGCGTGTATGCAATGAGGGTAATTTGGCATTTATCTCATTTTCGAATTTCTCGCTTTTTTCCCATTTTATGAAAGTAGAGAGACATTGAATGCCTTTTTCGATGCAGGACGTTTTTTGTTCGTTGGTTTTAAGCTTCATTTAAGGCGCACACACAAAAAATTAAATTTTTTACCCGAAAAAATCGGTTTTTTATTGAGAGGGATAGCCATTCCACGATATCGCACTAATTTTTGATGAGATTGTTAATGCTCATTGCGCTCAAATGCAACCAATCGCTTTGCAATGTTAACCATTTCTCCATACTGAAATGAACATACTAATTCCATTCGGTTCTTTGACACTTTCAGCGCTCGAACGTTATTAATGAATGGTTTCATTGAGGGTTAATTTCCACAAAAGAGAGAAAAAAAACGCCTCGTGAAAGAGGTGCCGTTTTTGCTGTGAATTTTTGATTGAAACCGAAATATGCATTAGACAATGAGGAGACTTCAAACGGTTGAATTACCGTTTCAATTCTTCTCATTCACATCTTTCTTTCCTTTTTAAAACTTAATCTGAACAGTTGGCGAAATTAAAATGTAAGAAATTTCCCATTGAATAATCGTTAACCGTTACATCAATACGAATCACTTTGTTTGAGACTTTCTTGAAATGCATTCCAAGAAATCCAAAATAAAAAAGACAATGAGACACATCAAAAATTCATTCCAGATGCATAACTGTCTTGATACAGTTTTTATTGTGAATAACTTAAATCGGAAATGACCAAGCGATATCAAATTTCATTGGTTCGTATTTGAATTGCGTCTTAACAACTTTTGTGTGTCCATCGGTTTGTAACGGAAACGGCCGACCAACCACACAATCAAAACACAAAAGAAGCGAAAAGGTGCAGACTGGACAATCCGTTACCTCCTCATTCGCTTGATTTTCATTATATCGTTTTCGTAATAAGAACAAGTCGTAACAATAGTGGACAATTTCAAAGGAACGAAAGACATTTGAATATTCGGAGCACTCAGATAATTATTTTTCTAAGAATTCGGAGCACAAATGAGATGTGAATGCTTCCATGCCATGAATATTAATTGAAATTGATATTTTTCCGATATTCTCTGTTTGTGACAAATTCAAATGACTTTCGGAGCCATCATTTGACTGTTATTGAAGCAACTGACATGATTGTCAGCTCCGATGCGGTGACCAAAGATATGCATGCTTCTGCGGCCACACAGATTCGATGGGAAAGTACCGCAGTCGATGGGAAAGTACCCACTTGAGACTAAACTTACAATGAACTTTTCCGTGTTTCCAAAAAATGAACAACAAATAAACAATCAAGCGAAAATGAATGCAAGAGAGAATTGACATTTGATTGACATCAAGAGGCGATTTGCATATTTGTGCCACTTCAGGCATACGGCTTCATTACCATTTGGGGTGAGAACGCCGGAGATGAGATATGCCGTATAATTTTCGATATTGGCTAACACACAATTGATCGACTGACACAATATCAAAATCAAATTTGCTCTCCAAGTATTGACAACTTAACATCGAGTAAAATGTAACGAGGCGTGCATCGGTGGCAAAAAGTGACTCAATTTAATCGAGAGACAAGTGGAAAAAATCGACTTTGGCCACGATCATCGAATTTGAAGCTGGTTTATGGAAATTCATCCCGACATTTTTCCTAGAATCACACCTCGCCACTTCCGACCTACACGAATGGCCAAATCAACCCAAAGTGACAATACTTCTGTGTCACGCTCAACCAAACTAAGAACTTAAGCGCAAAATGTGTTTTGCTTTCATGCGCAAATTGAATTGCACTGAAAACCCATAATAAAATGTGCACGCACAATATCCGGCCATTGTGATGTTGTTTGAGCATGATTTAATCGTAGCACGGCAATTTTCTGACGAAAAAAACAAAAACCGACTTATCGATGAATGCCCGAACAAGAGAGTAAAGCATTTGAATTGAACGAAGGCACATCGTTTCTATTGAAATGTCCATTTTCGGAATGGGCTCCAAAAAAGGAGAGTGTGATCTATATTCATCGTTCACACTTCGTTCATTCAGGAGAAAATTGCTTCGGACCGTACTACATTGTATAACACAGAAAAAAAAGAAAAGAAAGGAAAATGCCATCGATTGACATTGAAGAAGAAACGACAAAAAATAAAAATGAAATCATGATCTTAATCCCTTACGACGAACATGCAAAAAATAAAAGAACACAACGACGACCAAATCTCTTGGAAATTTGTTTGTATCTCTTCTTTGGACACACAATGACAGCGCTTCGGCACTGTCACAAAGACATTGTTGCGGTGCAGTGGCTGCCCGAAATAGACACAAAACGTGATAATATGCAGAAAATAGACAAAAAAACGTTCGATCTATCCAGAAGGATATGGGAGGTGAGGACACATAGTCGATTTGAATAAAACAATAAGATCAACAGCAATAAGATATTCATTCACTTAAAGAAACAATTCAGCACTTGTATTGTGTTTGCAACGTTCGTATTATGTCTTCGTCTCTTTCATTCTGACACACCCAAAATTCGTTCATTCTCAAGATTTGGCCATTGTTTTGATCTATTTTTTGCATCGCATTTTCGAGTACAATGATAACAAATCGTATTTTCACACTTTGGTTTCTCCGGACACAAATGCTCAGAAATGGTTTTTAACACATATTTTTTTTATCGATCGTCAGCATTTCAACTGAAAAATGCATAAATAAAATAGGCATAGAATTCCGTTTAACACGTTCATAGAGGAAAAAATGTCCTTTTTTTTATTAGAAAAAACTGCATATTGGATCACTGATTTACCGTCGACCCGATAAGTATTATGCAGCAAAATATGCGATGGGTAGATCAGATCAGAGCGACACAATAACATTCAACCGTTTTATGCTTCGTCATCGTTGTCAACGTGCGTAATATAATATTTTTATTTTTTTCTCTCTTTCTCTATTGTTGTTTACGCATCGTTGCGTTTGTCGGTCAAATTCCAAAAATTCTGCGTATCGAATACCTGTTGTTTCTCCTCCTTCTTCTTCGTTGGCTTGGTGAAGGTGGAATCATCCTGGTTTATTTCACTTTTTTCCTGCATTTTTTTCCATATTCTCATCGTTTCACGTGTACGTGATGTAACAAAAGAGACAATTTTTTGATTCCTCTGTGACATTGTGATCCGGATCCGTTTCTGTGCTGTTTCAAATAGCCGATAAACCAGAATAAAAACAAATTGTGTCTCTGTTTTCCTTCAAGTTTTATGTTTTTTCTGTGTCAAATACTACATAGTGTTCTGAAATAAGATACTTGCAGTTTCGTATTATCATCATTGTGGAAAAAACGGGAGATAAAACTTCCACAAATATAATCCCTGGATTTGACTGTTTGTGTACATGTTTGTGCTACTCTATTGAGGAAAGAAAAACAAATTAACGACTAAAAAAGAAGACGAAAAGAAATAAACGAATGATTTTGCACGACTTTAGACATGATGCTCGACAATTACATGTTAAGCACACTAACTTCTGAAACGGCTGCTCGTGTAATGCTTCTTTGTTTCGTAAGCAACGACTTATTTCTAAACAACTCAACGAAAACTTATACTTTTTGTTGAAATATATGGCAAATGAGTTTTCTTTCTGGTGGAAATTGATTTTCGCTTTGTTATTCTCCATTTCTATTCCTGCCGCTACTTCCGATGTTTAATTTGGAAAAAAATCCGAAATTGAAATGGCTTTGTGTCACTGCATTCATTTTTTTCTCTGTCTCTGTGCAAAAGCAAAATGTTAAGAAAAAACAATTTCGATAAAGATTGCGCTCGGCAAGTTCGCTCATCATTGATTGATGTGCTCTGGCAGCAAAAAGTCTCCACCATTTTTTCAATGCGCAATGATTTCACAATTCATTCCATTTGCGTCGGAAGAGGAGTATCCTTTTCAAATAGATCCACTTTTGGGTGTAATTGAGTGATATTGCGCCGTACGATGATAGGCTACTTATTCCATTGAAACTGTCATACAAACAACGATTCATCATGGGCCCAAAAAATCGTACTAAACCACTGGAAGAGCAAAACATTTTGATTTGATTCATTAAATCCTGATGTGCCTTGCTTTGATATTGTGTTGTAACTTCTCCGTGCGGACGACAATCATCCCCAAACGACGAGCAGAAAAAATAGCCGTGCGCTCTGCTATGCACACAATTCATACTGAAATTGAGTGCGAGAAGTGAAAATCGTTTAAATTGAATATCCGATACCCAACCGACTATAAACACAAAAGTGTACATAATACGATATGGCAAACAGGGATCCGTATCCCGAACACGCATTCATAAAATGAGAGGGAACATTTATCGTTTATTCATCGGTGATGCGTACCTAATGCAGAGCATATTGCACACAAATAGATGGGAACCCGAGCATGAATAGAGAGCGACGCACAGCGAGGCGAAAATTCAGTTGTAAAAACCGAGCCCACGAAAAGTACGGCAATGTCAGATTATTACAACATCATTCAATGTGCATTAGCACTAGAATGAAGGCAAAAAAAGAGACATGATTGTGCGAGGAGAGAGCGTAGCCATCGAACAGACACAAGTACATGGAAATTGCCTTAAGTCGTTTCACGCTGCTTTTATAGTGTTTTTGTGTGTAATCTAATCATTCGTTTATGGCAAACATCATGGGATTGAAGAGGAGTTGAATGTGAAAAAAAATGAAACGGCCACGCATTTTGCGTTCGAAATGTTGCTCAATGATTGGAGGAAAAAATGCAAAATATTTTCACACTTGAAACCTCAAGTATTTTTTCTGTGGTGAATAGTTCACAAAAAGATCAGCATTACGGTTTTCTATCAATCCATTCTCAACTGGAGTATGAGAGTCATTGACACCTACGTCAGTATGTTGTTTTGTGGGAGACGTTTCTCACAAAAATGTTCCGCTCATCGTTTCAAATCATTTCATGACTTCAGACCTAATTGATTTAGTTATTAGCGTGAATGCGATGCCATTGTTTGGAATCGTTCCATCATCAAAAACCTAATGCACCACGCTGCTCTGTCGATTGATTCAACAGCAATGTTTTCCATACACACAACACACATAATGTAGAGGTCAAGTGCTTATCGCTGTTCCATAAATATATCTCCCGTCTAATTGAATATTCTCATAATTACGGGCCGCATAAGAACGATACCCGAACAGAATGGAATGGAACGAATGATGGATAAAGCTGAAAATGCATTGTCAGTGTGACGACGACGGCAGCAAGAGTGCGATGTCAAGTGCAACAATGTTCCGTTATAATTTATTGTTTCAAATTATGAAGATGATAAAATGTTTTTAGGTTTTGGGTGAGCCGAAACGAACAAACTGTTTTCGGGCGCTTGAAGTTGCCGATGAGTTCATTGAAGTGAAAAGGATCATAAACCACAGCGCCTGTGTCTAATGACGTAACAGCATATGCTGTACGATCACAATATAGACAGTTGACTGCATTCAATCGATTACCAAATTAGAATGCGATGAGCCATGCTCAAACACACAAATGCTTTACTTACTGTAACAACAACAAAGCCTTCAGATTTTTTGTCTTTTTTAATGGGCTTAGTTTAGAAAATGCCTTGCTTTGACTTTAAACACATCATTTATGTGATAAAACATTTTCTTCAACAATTATCGTTTTCATAACGTATTTAATGATGAGAATAATTTCGACTTTTAAATTGAATCACATTCTTGAAATGCTTCCATTGATAATACAGTGACTATCAATTCGAAGAAGCCGTTATCAAATGTTCCAATGAAGAAAAAAAACATGATGTATACACACGAAGTAATATGAAATTTATTCACGTACACCCTCATGTGAAATAGTTCACATATTCCCCCTCGATTCGTTCAGTAGCTGCAACCCTCCTCAATCGCCACTTACAAGCGACTGCTATTAATTTTATAATAATTTCATATTTGTGTTGTGCGTGCGATACATCCAAACGATGATAACGTGTGCTTGACGATACGACTAAACAATGACCTTCTGACTACCCCCTTTTTTCATCTCAAATCTCCGATTATTCTTCATTCCATCAAGAAAATGACAAATCAATTTCGAATATTACGTTATTAATAGAATCAAGAAAAGTTTTTCCCACAATTTTCCATTCGATTTATCTTCATTGAATCCGAAAAAGAGAGAGAGAGTGTTTGGTTCTTCGTTTAATAGGTTCAAGGTAATAATTTGTTCGCAACTTCTGCGAATATGCGTCGACCATTTAACTGACAAAAGATTATATTGAGCTACAACAATTGCTTGGGTGTTATTATATTGCAGAAAATTACATAGTAGCCATAACAAGAAGAACTGTTTTGCCGTCATCTATTCCTCGTCCAAACAGAAAACAACACACAGAAGACGAAAAAAAATACGGGCAAAGCATTGTAATCTAATTGAGCACGAAGAAAATCGCTTCCATTTCTTTTCTTTATGGTTTTTGGAATGCAAGCCCCAAAAAAGTATACTTATGAACAGATGTCTTCATCAAAAATAGTTCGTTCTGTTTTTTCGGCTCACTCTTTTCGGGCTGTATATGTGTTGTAATGCACATAAACAACTACTCCGGATATATGATTACATGTGTAATACGGTCGTAATAATTCATTTTAACTATTCGCTGTTTCAAAAACAGTAACCATACAGTACACTCAATTTGCCAAATTATTGTAAAACATTTTATTAACAGATAAAATCTCGCAACTCTCTCGGCTATTCTATTGAATGTTCCGTTTTTGGTGGAAACGAGATGAAAAAATGTTTGTATACTGAATTGTTCCAGTTGATGTGACATTTTCTCAGCGCAATGAGATTTTTATTTCGCGTCATAGAGTCATAAAACCGATTTTTCAATTTAACGCTGAATTAGCATCATTTCGAAGGACAACGATCTCTTGCTGCAACCAAAGTCTAATTATTTGAACTCGCATCATCATTTCATGTATTCATGTCAAATTTGAAATGAAAATAAAATTTGAAAAAATAAAAAAAATGAAATGAACTGCTTGGAAAATGATTCACAGAATGGATGAGAAATGCACAGCCCAAAGAATGGACACGCTTAATATTTTTGTCGTAAAATAAATCCAAGCGAAGATAGTTTCAACAGATCTGTTCCCAGACAATATTCGTTTCTGTCGACACACTGCGTATGTCTACAGGAGACGACGGTTACTTTCTAAAAAGTCGTAAAATCGAAGTTAATGCGATTGTTTCAGGCAATAATTAAAACGCTTGGACAAGCTAAATGACTGTGTTCAATACAATCGAAGAGAAGAAAAAGAATGATATTTTGAATGCATCGGTCTTTGACTCACAATATTTTTTTTTTTAAAGAAAATGAAGTCATAACGGAGCACCAAAAGAATAACTCAGAAGATGTGAACCATCGAATGTCTGCGTGATTTTATTGCCGTTGACATTATGGATCGATGGAAAACTTCTTCTGAAAATGGAGAACGGAAGGCACACACATTAATCAAATGAAGTAAATTCAATTTCAACCGAACTGATTTTTTTGTGTGCGACGTTATTTTTTTTATTGGTCGGCTGTCGATCACATAATTAAACATTTAATACTCTTTCAAATGACCGGCAATTATTTGTCAAACCTCAACTAACTCTGGTCACATCGCAATGCATTTCTTCCGAAGGACTACTCATTATATTTTATCGGAGTTTTGTGTATACACACGAAAGTAAAATTAAAACATCGGTGCGTGACAGAAGCGATGCGCGTTCAAGTGTCACGCTTTCCGTTGATCTTTTCTTTATCGTTTTTTCTCCTTATTTTTGTCCGTCATTTTCGCAAATTTAAATGCAATTTTTCATACTTTTATGAAGTGTTGCGTTTAAATGCCAAATTTATGGCGTTACAATGAGTTCTTTGCACCACTTTAACGATCGCCGTCCATTGTTTTGGCCTCTCTTCATTTCGCGCGGATGTATTTTTAAATTAAGTGTTACGCTTTTATCTTTTGCCAATCGCGGGGCGAGTACGCAGTTTTTGTATCTCAATGGCATGGTTATTTTTGTCTCTCTTTTTTTACATGTAACCAGCAAATTCCTGTCCACATTACGTGCACAGCGTTGCATTTTGTGCATCATAAAAATGTCAAATATAATAAACAATCAAGAGTAAATATCAACACCAATCGACACCGATTGCGTCGACAAAACCCACTCAATTAATTCCTAAGCATATAATCAGATTCATTGCAAAGAAGAAACCGACAGCGACACAGCCGAAAGGGAAAAACGAGCCAAAATGTGATAGCATAAACGTGCCCATTTGATTCACTCGCACATCCACACAGTGGCATCACATAATTATTGTAATCAGCCAACCGTATCTTGTTATTCCGAAATTTATTGGGCACTTCATTCGGTGTTCGAAGCACGCCGTTCCAACGAAAATGCAAACGAAAACGAACCAGACAAAAACTGAAGATCACTTCATTTTTCTCTTATCGCTTGCATTTCACTGTGCACCGTGTAGCAAAACGCTCTCCTGCACAAACATAAAGAATATTTCAAGAGTAGCGAAGGGAAAAAAAATCTGTGCACAGCAAAAGTCACAACAAATACCAACAAAAAAATATAAGTTTCCAAGTGAAGTCGTTTGTACAAACACGCACTTTGTTGGAAAGAAGAAAAAAAAACGTAACAAATTCGTTCGAGAGAGAAAAAACCGCGAGATTTTCAAATATTTTAATCGTTTTTATGACTACTCTGTTAGTCACTGTACAATCGGCATCGACTCGAGAGCACACTGCAACGAGATCGCTTCGTTGAACTGCGATGACTATACTATCAAAGCAAATGTTTCAGGCCACAAATTATTTCGTACCTTTTCATTAAAACATTTGCCCTTTTTGATATGACGTACATAATCGCATGCAAATTATGCAACGAAATGGACGCAATAAAATCACGAGTTTTGTAAAAGTAGCGAGCGATTTTTTTAAAAATAATAATTAAAAGTATTTCGTCTGATTGAAAGACAACCTTTTGGACGATTGAAGCCTTCAATTTGAAGGAAGGAAGAATTCGAATGAAACTGTCCACAGCAATCGATATTCGAGTTTGTTGTGAGCCACTAAATAATAACACTTTCAAAGTCCATTCCCCAAGTGTTTGTCTAAAATAATAAATAACCGGCTAAGTAAACAGAATTACAAGCCTTTTAACAAGGATATTGAAACATATTACACGCTCTTAACATTCATTCTATCTGTTACCAGTTTCTTCGTAGCAAATACTCTATTTATGTGTCTTGGGGTCAAATACAGCTACTCACAGATCTAATGAAAAAAAGTGGTCGGAAATGTATGCTCGCACAGTCTCAGTCGCCGAATGGGCAAAAAGACAAGACAATTCACATAAAGTATTTACACGTATAGAAGCGATAAATTATTTTCGTGTCGAAACAGCGCGAGCGTCGAGCAGGAGAGTGAGAGAGAAAGACCGAAAATGAAATGAAATGTCCGTGGAGTCAAATGCTTGTGAACATTCATTTAATTTTTCGAATTGTTAATGATAAACGCATGCACAATAATACTCAACGTTTATTTGTCTTCATGCCATGCGTATTTTGCCCGTCCTGTGTGTTGTTCGCTTTTCATCGTGCCAATCGTTTGCCTACCTACAGCGCGCCGTATACTATTTCGAAATTTATGGTCATTTAATTTGAATGTTTTCGTTTTTCTTTTGCCTCATTCTTGAAGTAAGAAGACATGAAATGACCAACAAACGACCCTAATCGAATTCCGTTTGGCTGTTTATCTAGTCTTTCTTACCCTGTTGTTGTGTACATACTTCTGTATTGTCTGTCGCAATTGTCAGTGGACTGCCACTGTTTGGCGTGAATGAATTATTGTCGCCACGAATAGCCATTCTACGCTTTGCTTCAATACCGCCGATCGTCGCATATGGAAAAAGAGGCGAAAATACATTGAAAATGAGGAACTTTAAATCGTCAACGTATTACATAATCAAAGAGGACACCAATGACGATACTGCAGACATTCTCACATCAAACACTATGCTATTTATTTTCTTCCTTCTTTTCATCTTCACTTCTGATGAATTGAAAACATTTGAAGAAATTATGAGTGTAGAACACTTCAGACCATAGACATAACTTATGCCAACCGTCTCCATCGAAAAGTTTTTTTCAACCGTAGCTTTGACACAAACCACTCTGAAACAAAACTGTTATAATTCGTTGCTCCATTCGCTTTAGTTCAACCTCAAGTTTTAGTTCGAAATATGATTTTTTTTAAATATTTTGAATTTTTGTTCGTTTTCAGATAATCTCAGCTCCAGGCATTAGTGGATGGTTGGAACCAGTCCCACAATTGATCCAATGGCTCAAGGAAATGAAAACCGTTTTTGTTGATCATGAAGCAAATGTTAAGTGTTGCTTCGTTCACACTGGATGTGTAAGTATAAATCGAATATTCATTCAACAAAGAACTTTTGAAGTTTACAATTAAATATTTTATTCTGTTCAATTTTCCAATTAGATATGGTACGAAGTTTTACGTGACATTCCAGCCGGCGATGAATTATTGCTCACATCGAAAGTTCCTTTAAATCTTAGAGATATGTTTTATGACAACAGTGATAAAGAAACAGGTTGGTTTGTTTTTAAAGAAATGTAAAATTGTAGTTGAATCTTTTGATTCGGAACAAAAATAAAAAATAAACTGTTCACTACTGTTGAACAAAATTGAATGAATGACAAAAGGCCACTATGGAAAATGAAATCCAAATATACGTAATACAATCCTCTATTATAAATCAATAGCTCGTGCGCGCATCAGACACACGAAACCCGATGTCACTGTGGGTTCAATCGAACGGATGGTTCAATCGAACGCAACCACAACAATGAGGAAACGAATCGACTGAACGATCAGAAATGACACCACAATTGCTCGAAATATGTTCGAAAATGAAATAACCGATTTCGATGGTTTGGCACGCGTTCAATGAAGCATCCCATGGAGGCGATTGGACAGAAAAAAAAGAAAAATAGTAGATAAATTGCCCCTATACCAACAGAAGCTTTGACCCATTCGTATTGTGTTAGCTATAAACGAGTGTGTGTGTGTGTGTGTGTGTGTGTGTGTGTGTGTGTGTGTGTATGAGCACGAGTTAATCAGTTCATGCATTATGTCACGCTCTCACCCATCCGCACACCTAAACTCTCTGTGCACAAATTGAATTGACAAATCCATTACTTTACGGCATCGATTCGATTTAATAATATCTCAATTTAACATCATCCCATATTATCGTAATCGTGTGTGCGTGCTATTGCTCTTTTGCGCCCAGCGATATATCGATTCGATTTGGATTTGGCATTCTGTCGATAAATGAACGTACACTCACCGGGAAAAAAAAATTTATTGTCATCAGTTCTGCTGCTGATCAATATCTCATTCTTCTTTGTCTGTCATTCTTCTGGCTTCTGAATCTCGCACACATGTCGTACCGTTTTCATTATGTGTCATATCTCTCTCTTCTGTTCTAAGCGTCTGTGTTTCATGCTGTCTGGTGTTTATTCGCGTGAAAATGATACAACCGAGCAGTCGGTTTAAATAAACAACTGCTAATAATCTCTCACTCTCTCTCTCTCTCTCTCTCTCTCTCTCTCTCGCTCGTTCGCATACAATTCGTTGGAACAATGCTTAAATACACAGTTTTAGCTAACTGACGCATATCCCTCACGCACTACACATTCAATACAAATTGATATTGATCGGAACTGATCTGATTGTAAATGTGTTCAACACAAAATAAACCATATTTTGGCAAACACGACGAACGGAAAAGTCAAATAGATTTTATTTTTGGGATTCTGTAAATGGGTGGAAAAGTGTACAGTGTTCAAACGCTTTTTGCAAGGCATTTTCATGTTCCGCATTTCGATGACGGCGTAAATGTCATTTCGGTAATCATGTCTGCATACACAACGCTGTTTGCACAACGGATGATGATTTAGTTAATTCGCATTTAAGAGCGCTGCATTCGGCTCGGTCTTCTTTGTGCCCGCGTTTTTACTTGGAGACAAGTCAAACGACACACACACACGGAGAGAAAAAAAAGAACCGAATCATCAAATTTATTGTGTTGTGCGGTCAAAGCACGAAATTGGTTTCTATTATGTATGGGCCTGAAATGGCAGACAAAATGTGAATTGCCTGGTTTCTTCGTTTGGTAACGCGCCAGTGAAATATGCTTATTTATTTGCATTGTTCTGGTGTTGTTTGCTTTTGCGCCTTTTGCCTGAACCTCTTTTCAGCTTCTTCTCTCTATACCATAGATTGTGATTTAGCCTCGTAATGGACCATGTTACACATACGCTCTGCATGCGAGTATTCTTTTTCAACAATAAAATTGAAAATTCATACTCTTGCACACACAAAATATGCATGACGTTTTTTTTCTCGTTGAGCAAGGAACGGCGATCGCGGAGGAAAGTAACAAAAAGAGAATCAAAACAACCGACGACAACGCACATGTAAATACATATATAAAAATGAAAAACAACGATGACTGTTACTCTTTCGCTGCAGTTTGCCGTTTTATCGTTAGAGCCGATGTGTCGCTCATGTGTGTGTGTGTGTGGCTCTGTGTGTTTTTCTGTTGCTGATTCGGAGGTTTGCTCCGTTTCTGGTTTACATTTTTTTTTTCGAGAAATTCCCTCGCAACCGAATGCATTACATCTGCATCCATCTTTTCAATTTCAATAATAAAAGCAAAAATGTTTTGCAACAGATATCATTTGAATGAAATCGTAAAATGTGTTCACAGTCTACATATTGTGTCCCAAATCCCACATACCAATCCGACATATATTTTATGCGATAACCATATATCACTCTTGAACTATCGTCGTCGTCGTCGTTGTTGTCGTAGTCCAACTCTATGAATGCATTTCGGTTGGCATGAATATACGGATCTAGTATTAGTTTGTGGCAATTGTGCGCGGTCGCCTTATTCGACCGCCGTGCGCATGTGTTTTCTTCGTTTTGTCATTTTCTGGACACTTTTTTCTTCATTCTGCGCGCTCTCTTCACTCTCCTCCTTCGATTTCAATGGTTTAAGAAGAGAAGAAAAAAAACACACGATATTGTTGTTACGTGTTTGCTTCGTGTCTTGTATCATTTTCATATATATGTGTAACTGCTCAATGCAAGCGATACATGGCACTTGAATATTTGCCATTCGTTTGTTCGTTTCACACTATTTGCGTGTGCGCGCACCGTTTTTTCTCTGCCTTTTTGTTACATTTCATTTTCATCATTGAATCAGCAAATTCTCGACTCTTTTTTTTCTTCTCTCTCGACTACAATTCTCTGTGATCAGATCACGCTATTTCCACTTCATCGTGAGTCTCAATCCAAAATCTTTGGTATACACGCGAAATCATACGCGATGTGTGTTTTTTTTTCTCGTTCGAATTCATTTGTTGCTCTTGTGGTGCCATATTCCGACATCACTTCTTGTCCCAATCTAATGTGTGTTATCATATTTCTGCGGCATATTGTGTGCTTTCGATTTCAACGTACATGAACAAGCTTGGCTCGGCCACAAGATTTGATTTTCTGTTGTCGCTCTGTACCGCACGCGCAAACACCGACGATCGAACGGGCAGAGTGAAGGCTCAACTCTGTATCAATATTGATTTATGGTGATTTTTTTGATGGTAACTACATTTTTCTTTCGTACCTCATTTGCACTATCTAATTATTATATAAAAAAGGCAACATCGATATTTTTCCGCCATCAAACGGCACACACACACAAAATCGAGTAGGTTTCTTGTGACAAGGCTATGCACATATATCAATTCTTTAAATGACACCGATCGAAGAGGAAAAGCTGACTAAAAACCATATACTGCTAATGCACAAATCACCAAATAACAGTAACAACACCCAGCCAAAAAAAAACTTTATCAAGTAACGTGTCGTTGGCTCACTAACGAACTTTCTCAAAATCTACAGAATATGGCAAATCAACATATAATTAATACTCGCAAAGCACGATCTCAATTATATTCCATCCACATGCCATAAATCTCGTGCATTTTTGGGATTGATAAATCGCCCAATCGGCTCTGACGCCCGGAAATGTGATTCACCGTCCTGCGAACGGAATCATAAATAAAATCGAAATTACCCGTTTATTTAATGAACAGTGGCGTTGGTTGGGAACTGCACCGTGAAAATAACCCTTAAAACTCCCAAAAACGCATCTGCGTGTATGATGCCAACCAAATTCGATGGTAGCAAATATAATAATCGATAAATTGATAAAAATTATCGAATCAAACATGTATGTAACCAATTATTTCGAACGTAATTTTAAGCCATCATGCTTCATTATGTCCTTCGATAATGTGGCGGAGCGTCTGCATGTGTATCGATGACATGCATTAATTTTCACCGCCTTTGCACATCGACACCATTAAACTCTCCAACATGAGCATTGCATTTGCACGAAATGATTGTGTGAACGAGTTGCAACGAACGAACGAAATGATTTGTAAGCGTGTGCCGAATCCCATTACTTATCGTCTATCACACACACACCGATAAATAATAAATTGAATTGGCCACACTTTTGTTTGCATAATAATAAAAGTGCGATGCAACAGCGAGAGTGAAAGATGCCTGAGACGAGGATTAGATTGATCAGTTGACATTCATATTACACGGTGGTCCGTGTTTTCCAAACTAAACAGCTTGCTACTGCTGGCACAATGGAATATGAACGGGGCAAAAAAATTTTAAATGATCTTGTCATAAATTCCACCCTTTTTTCCGTAATGACATTACATCAATCCTTTTCAATAGAAATTCAAATTCGGATCTATCACAAAATTGTACATTCCATTTCGAATACTCATTGTGAATTGTAAATGCTGGACCTACACACGATTCGTTTTCACAAATGCATTGATCGCAGTCAATCTGGTTTTTCGTCTATTAGCTCAACACGGTGTGTACGTGATAGGGGTGATGATGTCATTTGAAATTGTTTAATTCACACATTGAAATGCCATCCTTTCAATGAATGGCACACAATAGAGCATCCATTCAATGAGGTATTTCGTTAAAATCGGTGCAGAAAATGCTGCAACCATCACACGCCGCTATTACATTCCACATGCAACAACAAAACAACTGTGTAATATGGGCAGCATACAGATGCATACAGACAACAAACTACGGGAGGAGAGAGTCAATTTCATAATGTTGCGCAGACTACAATAATATGCGAGCGCATTTGTGATGGGGTGAACTCTGGCGTCTGTGTGTAGTATGACGACAGAGAAAAATCAGCCGTGTACAGTGTACACGCATGCGGTGATAAATTGAGGCAACGTATGAAAGCGAAACGATTGTCATGACGCGTTGAGATAAAAGATGAATTGAAGTCAATGGCTTTTGAAGGGATGGGCTGCGTGAAAAGGCAGTGAATTTATCGCCGTTGAATGAGGTTTAATAGAGATATCATGTTTTTACAAATTTGAAACGTGTTTTTTTTCTGCACACGATTACAACGCTCCGTAATGGGCTATATTAATGTATAATTGCTGAATGTTTTGGGGTTTTTAAGTCACTTGATGCAATAAATTTAGAGTTTGTAGAGGCGCATCATCGCCTTCAAACGCCTAATTCAATGCCATCCGTGATATATTCGTTACAGGCGTTGATAAATTTAGTTGATTCGTTATAATCTACATTTCAAACACATTTATTTCATTTTGTCTCGCTTTCTATTCTGCACGAAACTAAATGCCCGCCAGGCTTGTATCCTGTTTTTTTTGTTGTTGTTATTTCCGTGCTGTACGCTGAAGCGAACGTTACAAAAATTTAAATAAATAAACAGGTGCATAAAAAAACGTATGCTTTCGAAGTGCTATTTTACTGACAAATATGGAAATATCCTCAGTGAATCGGATCCGAAAAAGGACCAAACTGTAGACACGCTGAAAGCAATGTTAAATAAACCAAAGACAAATGCTCTGGCAAAACCAAACCAAACCGAACAAAACTAGCTCACCACAAAAACCCAAATTGCTTTTTTCGTTCCGTATTCACTTTTTAAATACGTTTATCGTGCTCAACCGCAAATTATTTCATTAAAATTTTCATTGTTGGTTATTGAATGAGATCAAAATTCCATATGCATTTTTAATAATTTCCAACGGAACTGAACGCATTGCCAGCCGTGCAACAACAACAGAAAAATGACTGTTACACTTTATTTATCGCCATGATTATCAGAACCGTTGAAGTCAAATGCAAATCATTCAAAGAGGTGAATAAAACGAATTGGGAAAAGAATATGTGTGGACTGTAAACAGCACACGTTTGCTTGTGCTGTTGAGATAGAGAGCGGCCGACAAATATTGAAATCGGGGAAAAACGGAGCCGTTTTAATCGTTGGCATTGGTTCTAGTGCACGAGAGTTTATGTGCAATGCACAGGTTAAACGAATGTATGAATAAAAAAATCATTCAGAAAGCCGGATATCGCGTCCGTTTTTTTTTCTGAGGGTTGATTTTCAATGTTTTTTACGGTGGTTTTTTTTTATTGTTTGGCTGATCAACGAGCAAATTTCAAGAGGGAGAAATCCAAAATTCAAAAAGTAAATGATTTGCTTCCGGCTCAGCATTCGTGACACACAAAAATCAACGAGCCAAATGCCTAAAAATCGATTGTAACGGTTGCACAGTTCCACTTTACGTGGTTCATATATGATTCAAATAACGATTTTGATTCGTTAACATACGTTTATTTTTCTCTTTTCTTTATTAAAATTTAATTATGCGTTACGTAATGCAAAGTCACAAGCCAAAGCACGAGCCAAACAACCACATTGTCAACAAGGAACGGGATAGAAAAAAAATCTATTCAAATATTAACCAGTTTTGGTTTCATTTCAAGATTTTTATCGCAAAAAATAAATCTAATCGAAAAATATGCCGTGCATCACTTCAAATTCACGCCGATAAAGATCGCACAGCTTTGGATTGCCTTTTTCGGTGCATTTTATTGGTTTGCAATACAAAAAAAAAACACACGACAAAAGAGCATTATTGGATTACTCTGTTCAAATTCAAACCAACCGCAGAAATAACTACAATCAAAAGATTAAAAAATGTTGAATGCCACTATAAACAAGATTTTCACAATCACACAGTGGTTTAATTCATAGGAAAGGAGCGTGTTTTCATTACGCTCACTTTGATCCATTGTCATTGGCAAAACATGTTTAATTTCATAGAAACTGTTGCAAGGGATCGTATCGACCTAATCGTGAGCCATTTAAATCTTTCGCCAAATTAGATTTCAATGCATTTTAATTGGATTTAAATTGAATCCTTCAAATGGGTACTGTAAAGGGTAATGAGCTACAGTCAAGCTGCAATTCTTTGATAGAAAAAATTAATAAAGTTCAAGAATATTATTTCGATGGATGAATAAAGAGGAGTCTATTAATAAATCAACAAATTATTATTAAATTGAATTTCATTCTTGAATTTTGCGTGGGAAAAGCTCTAAATATTCATTTCTCTAATTGTCTTCTCCAGAAGCCTCCGTAGATATTCATCCAAAAAATCCATAAGTCACCACAAAATGCGCGTTCTTTTGTTTCACATCCAATTTCCCACGCTGTGCGTTGCATTCGTTTCGACTTTCGTCGGCATAGTCTAAAGTCTCTCTCTTTCTCTCTCACACACACAATAAGCGTCTTCACTTCACTTAACTCGAATGCAGTGACATATGGTCGTTTTGTAAAGCCATCTTTGAGGCTACGCATACCTTTAATCGGGCTAGTGTATCGTGCGACGTGTTCTACTATTAAAAGTACATATTTTTGTTTTGTTCCTCCACATTTTGCCTTGCTCTTTGCGGCATTCGAAACAAATAGTTCACATGGAAAGAAGTAAGCATCGACTATAAGAATTCCCAATTTCTCATAGTGTTCACATCGCCTTCTCTGTAATTTGTCGAAATGTGTGCCATTCGCCTTTATATTTTTTAAGGAACAACATATGGTAAAACCGTTAGCGTTCGTTCCGGATTTCTAAATATTCTAAATACCTGTGTTCATTATTATGCATTTCTCTTTGAGTTGTCGTAAGATCCCCTTTGCGTTGTGCACATTTGTCGTTTGGACATAGCGCACCATTGCAAGGGTGGACGACATTCATCGTTCTGTGTTTGTTTCTTTCGCCTTTACTTTCTTTGTTACGCTTGTTTGTTTATATTCGTCAGCAATAATATTTCGCAAGAGAACATCTGAAATGCTAAAGACGGCATTTGACTTTGTTGAGAATAAAAGCGTGGGATTTTTTTCAACCCCCGAAAAGAGACCTAGTGGCTTAATTCAGAAAAAAATAGGTATAAAAGGAAACACACACTTCAGTGGGTTATAGTTCAATTTCGATTGCATGAACTTGGACAATTTTCAAACTTGATTTCAATCAGACTCGTGTCTAAACCTCATTTTTTCGAAACGGAGACAAAACAAAACGTGTTTTTTTTTATATTATTGAAACCATCAATTCAATTGATGTGAAATTAAATCATTGAAGTGGTATGTTTTCACCTGCGATTGAGTTGCTCTATTTGATCGAATGCCAAATGGTAATCGCCCGCCGTTGCCGTCGTCGCTTTGAATCACATATCATTTCTCAGCATGAAAATATGAAATTCAATAACAACAACAACAACAACAACAACAACAAAACGCACAATTGAGTATTCAAAAGAGGGAAACGAAATACTTGCAACAGTTGCTCGAAATCAATGAAGGCTGCACAGTCAATGCATTGAATGTGGATATGTTTGTGAATTGGCTTTTACCCTTAATTAACACTGTGTTTAAAGGCTATTCGTTGCCTCAAGTCTGTCTCTCTCACTTGCTCCCTTCATACAGTTGTTACGATTCTCTTCCTGAATCAGCATACAGTGTAATGTGCGTGGTCAGTTGAATCACAAACACAATCACATGTCGGTTAATTCATTTGAATCGCTTTTCATGAGCTCATGAGCTGCACGTATTTTTTCGAAAGAACTGGTGAAATTGAAAAACATGTTGGCGTTACGTAATCGGATGCATACGTTTCGAAAAAGGACTTTTTGAAGTTTCAATGAAATCGGTGGTGCTCTATGATCTGAGCGTATGATAGACGGGACAAAGAGACACACAGTATAACGACGAAACAAAAAAAAACAATAAAAAATAACAATAATTAATAATCGCATGCGATAGCAACAGAGGAGGGGGTGACCACAGCACGGAATTCACTTACACCAATGCAATTGTACACACGTGAATTTCACCTTCAGTCAAGTAGGTGGATGCGACGGTAGTCCGCTTCTAGAGACTACCGTGTGTGTGTGTATCGATGTAGATCACACCGAACGATGAAACGTGTACACGGTTCACCTTTAATGTGAATTTACGTGGTGCGCTATCCGCTATCCCCTGTCAATTTGCATGTTAATTTGTTAGAATGCAACAGAACTATCGTTCGAACACCACATTTTTTTCCGCATCGAGAAATGCTATCGTTTGATTGTTTCTTCGGTTAGCTTCAGTGTGACTTTATTACTCGTCCACTTCCGAGAGGATGTTCAATCGTAAAGTGGCTGAAGACGAATACGGATGTTTTTTTTACAAGTGCGATATGAGTCTCTGTGTAAATCATCATTTGTTGAATCATCGTCATACAATTCGAAGTCTTTAAACAGTGAAAAAGAAGCTATTCCGCTTTGTTTAGTGTTTTATTTCATTTATTTCGTATAGTTAAGGGCAAAGTATGTAATATTTTTTTGTTTAATTGTATTTTTATGACAATTTTTTGATTAAAAAAAAACGTAATAATTTATGAACAAAATTTCGATGCAACAACAACAAAACGATCGATCATATTGAAAGTACATATGCATAAAACGTTGCAACGAATACGCGTAAATGTAAACTGCCCGAAAAGAAAAAATCATATGATTTATGAAGCTATTCCTTCGCCTTAATGATTAATTTCATTTAACCTTGCGGCCAATTTACAATCGAAGCATGCGACTCGAGCCAAAAAAAGCAGGCGATTCGATGAAATTTCAACAAAATATCCGAAGATTTGTGTGTGAATTTCATATGTACTATACGTAGGGTTCAGTTTTTTCTTCTCTCGTTGGCAACAGCAAGAAAAACGGGTTGAATTAAATCAAATGTAATGAAGACGGTTGCAAGATTGCTTTGAAAACATATACACACATATAAATACATAAATTAAATTACCATCGTCGAGCTGCCGAATTTTGTTTTATTTCATTTTTTTATGAAATATTCATTTTGATCCATAATTTTGAATGTCGACGACAAAGAAGCAACAGCGGCTTCAAAAACTCGATTAAGTTTGTATAAATATTGTTAAACAAAAGCCACATTGGCCGAAAAGGGAAGGGAGTGAGCGGGTGAGTGAGCGATCGAACGACGCGAATGAAATTTCCAACGAATAAAACCAGCTCATAAGGAGAAATAAAGATCAATTTATACACCTTTCGGGCGGCAAGTTCGATTCTCATGGGTCTGACGTTTTTTTACTTTCATTTTAATCTACATTTTGTTTATGCAAAATCGAAAGCCAGATGATAATGATGATTGATTAACCAAAAACTTTTCGGCTATTTTTCACCTTTCCTCGCTTTGCTGTCTCTCTCTCTATCTCTCTCTCTCTCTCTCTCTCTCTCTCTCTCTCTCTTTTCTTTTCGGTTCGGGAGGCTTGACGCCAAAATAATTTTTTGCAAATTCGATCGTACGAATAATTTCAACAGGCCGTTTTCTGTTTCAAGAAATGCTTGCACCAAACATTGGGTATTGAGTTATTGCATTTCAAAATGTAACATTTATACAAATTCTGGTTTAAGTGCAATTCGCATGTGGCAAAGCCTATTTACCAAAGTGAATGAAGGTTGTCAGTGGTGCATTTTTTTTCTTGTCCAAATTTATTTTTAGTTTGGTCTTAATCACTCATATGAGTGAACAGCATATTTAGTGACGTCAATACATGATTTGGGTGGCAACAACCATGTCAATCCATTACATTTAACGCATTAAATTCAGTCTTACAAATAATGAGTTTATAATTTGTTTTTTTTTTTTTTTTTTTTTTTTTTTGGTATAATTGCAGGCTCCCAGCATAGTGGCGCTATCGAGGAAGATTTTGGCACCGCTCACGATTTACAAAGTAACAAAAGTGATTTAAATATATCGATCGACGCAGATCCGGAAGCAAGTGACGACGAAGGACGCATTGAATTTCAGTGTCCTGAGTGCGAAAGGCTGTGCGTCGATCTCGAACAGTAAGTAACATTTTCTTTCTTGTGTGCCCCGATTTGTTCCCATCAGATTTCATTGAAAATTCGTTCACATAAATTCAAAGAATAAAACTTCAAACGATGCGTAGTTATTCATTTTCAAAAGTAAAGCAACGCCCTCAAAACGAAACACAAATCAATTGCTATAGCCATACACTGGTAATTGATTGTTATTTATCAAATATTAAACAAATCGTCAAAGCGCCGTCGTAAATAGTAATTTAGTGTTTATTTTTTCTCACCGAATTCCGAATACACGGTACTTAACGATGTTAATCGTGTTGATAGTGGAAATAATAGCGGGCCTCAATGCAAGTAGGACTCGACAACATTTCAGTTTGATGACAATAAGAATCAATTGAAACACGATATTAGTGTACAGTGTACACATCAAACAAAGGGATTGAATGTTAAATAGTTGCATCGACGGCGGAAAAAGTACAATATTGTTGTTGTTATTTTCCTCTCTACAAAAATGATTTCGATGTGGTCAATTGAAATGTGTCATGTGTTTTTTTTAGTTCATTTATGAGGGTTGTGAAGGAAAAAAGTGTTGATAACCCGTTTGTAACGTCTAACTAAAGCGTTGATTTTCCCAGGAAGAAAATTCTTCCTTTTCAATCACAAAATTCGAATAATTTTTTCGGCTGTAGTAATTACAACTTGTGGCTTTGTGCTCGCCCATTGCTTGATGATTTTTGGTTTTTTGTCTTCGTTGTCGTTTATTTTGTTTGCTGGTGGTTGAATTTGTGTAAGCCACCGCAGTGAATATACGAGGAAACATTGAGATATGATTAACAAGCAAACACATAGTCGGATCGGTGATTACACACGTTTTTAATTGTGTTCTGCCAATTAATTGTACCGTTTAGCTAAACGATCATTAAACAGGCTTAAATGCGAATTTGTATCTATTCGACAGCCTTAAAAGTGCCAACACATCAAGCACATCGCAATCAAAATCGCTTGGCTGTTGTTATTGATGTTGATTTTGTGGTTTTTTCTGCTCGCAACGCGACAACAGCACCGCGCGTAGTTCAACACGCAAAATTGCACTGAATCCAGTTTCGTCGTCATCGTCGTCGTCGTCTTAATTTACTCATTCACTGTCAATACATAATAATCGCGATGAATGCTTTTAATTACAGTTTTGTGCCGCAATAAGATTGCTATGCTGTGTGTTCCAGTTGAAGTTGTTAATGCGCGACATATCATAAATTGTGTATTATACTATTTACATATTGTCATGTTCATGTACAGTGCGTTTACAAGCCATAACTTTTGTGTTTTCGATGTATGACTCTTTTTTTTCACTCTCGCTTTATTTTGCCGGCCATTTAAACAAATGACATGGACTACGATGAGTGTGTGTGCGCGCAATGGCAATGATTATATGTGATATTTGTGTTCATTTATTCACATCGTCACATCACGCTGGTCTGCCCGAATGTTGAACACGCATATTCAATCAATTTTTGAATCTCCCAATGTACTCAATAATTTTTTTTCTCTCCTCTCGCTTAACCAATAATTATTCGATAATAATTATCATCTTTTTAAAAGGTACATACACACAAACGTTCGGGACATAGCATATGTGTGAAAGAGAGAGAGAGAGAGAGAGAGAGAGAGGGCGCGCGCATTCGTGCGTACAATTAGTGAATAATTGCAACTACTATGACTACCTTTACTGCGTCAAATCAAAGCTTCATGAAAACAAATGGCTGTTCGGATGCTCTTTTGAAGGTTTTTTTCGTGAATGCCTGCTGCTTTTGCTATTACACATTTGCGAGCGTTCATACAGTGCTTTGTATGTTCGTTTGTTTGCTTTGTTGGCGTAGATGTACTAACAAATAAATATCGAAAACGCACAAATCATTGCTTTTTTTTCCACTCATAATTGGAACGGTGTGTGCGGCCGATATTTCACGTTCGATTCGATCAGCAGCGGTGCTAGCATTTTTCACTCGATTTGCATTCACTTTGTCGCAAGCCATGTGCTTTTTCTCTCTCTCTTTGCAATCTCATTACACATTGTCAACAACTGTGAAGCAAAGGTGCTCACATGTGTAGAAGGATTCAAATGGCCTACTAATCTGTAATATATAATTTTCATTGTTACTCGTTGTGTATATCAAACACACAGCACAACAAACGATCGTTCTTGTAATAATTTCAATAATGTTCTCTGTCGTCTTTTTCTGTCGTCGTTGTCGCCGTCGTCATGAAAACGAACGCGATCTTGATCAAAATCTGATGTGCGTGTAATTGATTTTTGTTGTTGCCGTTGCTGTTGCTACACGTACACGTCCAAAGTCATCACAAATTGCATTTAAACGCAATTACCGCGTTTATGTATGCACCGCATCGATTTTGATTTACCAAACCAGATCCATATTCTCGATCAATCTAGCTGATTTTCGGTTCAATTAAATTATGAAAATGTTGTTCAATTCGCGAGTGTTGACAAATTAAGACAGCTGAATTTTTAGTGGATACGATTTTTTTTCTCTCCTCTCGTCTCCTTCAAAATGTTACGTTGCGAATGGCGGTTTGGCTGGTTTGTACACGCTGATTTGTGCAGCAATGCACCACAGCCATATGGCCGATATATTCACATGACCCACGCAAACATTGTATGATTTGTGGCAAATATAATTTAGTCTTTTGTCAAATGTCGCCGTATGTAGTCCGATGGAATACAGTTCATTTTTGCAGATAGAGAACCTAATAGCTAGCGTCCATATAGTACACTTACATACATATTCACGATTGATGCGGTAATTCAACTTCGATTTTCATTCAAATGAACCGCGCGGCCATCCAATCAATGTGTATCGTTCGTCGTTGAAACTATATTCATCAACTTTATATTAACGAGATTTTGAGCCGTTCCACTCTTTCGACACAACACACAAAAGCATGAAAAAAAAACTATTTATTAGACGAAAAGAAAGAGGAAAAAAAACAAGCTAAAAGGCGTAATGAGTATCCATTAAATCATTTTTCGTCGCCATTGAATTGAGATATCGCTTCAAATCTTTGTCGCACATATTAACTGATCAAATATGCGATATTGGCGCTATTCATGTTGCGACACCCATCACATGCTCATAAAAGTGGTTTTGGAACAGAAAAAAAAATAAAGAAATGTGTGTCATCAAATAATGAATAGCGTCGCTTCGCGTGTCAATTGGCCATTGAGAATCCTCCGAATGCTTGGCACTACAATTATGGACGAATCGAAATTAAAAGGAATAAAAATCAGAAGTGCATGAATGCGCACAACCAAATTGGCCTTAATAAAATTCCATATCTATGGCTTTAATCGCGCTAGTGTGAAAGATTTAAATAAAATCATGTCCAGTTGCCCGGTTGGAGTGGTTTGATGTAAATTAGTAGGAAATGCCGTTGTATAAAACATTGGCTGTGGATTATTTCGCTTCGTGTGTGTGTGTGTGTGTGTACGAAGTGAAGATACACAACATTTCGCTTTCAACATGACAAACTTGCATTTTTCCACATCTAATTCTATTATTCTAATTTAAATGGAAAATCTATTCGATATATTATTGTCTTTTGACATGCTAAATCACACAAATGCACATTAAATATTAATCGCATTCGTGTGCAGTTTGCATGAAATGAAAGTATTGTTGAGCGCTGTAGGTTTTAAGTGAAAAAAAGAAATCATATTTTAATGATTTTGCTTTCTTTTTCCGTTTCCCCTCAATCTAGACTTGACAGTCATTTGATCTTGTGTCACAACTTTAAAAAAGACAATTATCGTTGCGAACATTGTTCGCAAGGTTTTTCGCATCGCCCATCACTTCTGCGACATAAAGCATTGCAACACGGTGAAGTTCGGAGGTTTCCTTGCGAAAACTGCTCAAAGGTAAGTGCAAATGGATTTCTCTCTTTTCGATTTGTTTTGGATTTTCGATTCTTCGAATTTCATTCAGCGAGTGATATGTAGAAAGAAACGGTTCAGATTTCGCAATTCAACGCGTACAAATAAGTATATCCAGAACATGAAGATAATTTATTCAAAGTACCAATCGACAGAAGGTGATAATAATCAGATTTTAATTTCGTGTTTATGAGCATGTATGTTTTTAAATTTTATCATGTATTTGATTCGACCGAAGGAAATCAATACTCACTTAACAGTCAGCAGAAAAAAAAAGAAATGTTTTACATGAATCGGTTTTGTGTGTGGGAATTTGGGTCAAATGCCACAAAGAAGCAAAACAAGAACTTAATCCAAACGGCACACACAACTACTCAGTTCAGTGCTGGCTGCGAGTGAGAATCGCAGAGCGCGCATAAAAAACGATGTGCGAAAAATCACCATAAAAGAGGGAACAAGCTCTCCGACTTTTGAAACTGTGTGCTGTGCTGCTGCTAAGACCGTCGCAGTGTTTAATCGATTTTATCGATCGCATATGTGGAATATTTTTCGCGCATTCAAACCCAAACCGAACAAACGCGCAAGATCATGGATCTCTTTCCCTCGTACGAAGCAACGAAAATATTTGCGCCCATAAATCTTGATATAAATTTTAAAACAATTTACATATTTTAAACCGTACTCAGTACTCACATACACACAAACATACGCAAAAGATCTATCAGGCGATCCGAAGCCAATAAATAAATCGTTTATCGCAAAATCAACACGGCGCGCGAAATTGATCAAAACTTCGGTATCATTTTCCGTATCGATTGCGTGTTTCTCTCTCTCTCTCTCGCTTGCTCGCTCGCTCTGTTTTCCCCTGCAGCGTGGACACTCTATCGATCTCATTCTTCAATCTCACGGGTTATTTATGTTCGTCGTGAAGAATTTGGTGTTAAATTGAAAATTCGCTTTCAAACATTCCACATTTGCCTCAATGAGCTATATTCATTGGGTCTCTCCCCATGAGCTATATCCATCGATCGATCTATCGAAAGGGAATGAATCTATTGACGTTAACTCACTGTCTAACCTTTCATCAAAGCGCACCAAATCTCTGCGGCATTCTATCGTCTATCGCGTCGGGCTACCCAAAAATGAAAATCGTTTCACCCGAATGTCGACAAAACTCAAAGACGCTCTTGCTCTTGCTCTGAAATGAATCGTGTGCTGCTTATTGTGCAAATGAACGAAAAAGAGTACAATTCATAGAAAAGATTAAGTAACTGACAGGCGCGAAAAAAGACATTTCTGTTGGAAACACGTCGATATGATTATTCAACACCATCGCACAACTGTTTTCATACTGATTACCGTAATCGTTGCACCAAAACAGGAATTCTTCTTTTTTCGTTTTGATACATTTATTTTCAAAATACAATTCCAAATATTCGAGTTTTGTTTTTTCGGTATTCACGAAGCATAGAAAAAAAAGATTTTTTTTCGTTCATTCCATCGTCGTCTTCTTGTAAATGCAAATTTATAACGTTAATTCGAGTGTGACACGTGTTTTCCAAAGGCTGTTATTTATGACTCGATTTTTTCTTCGTCTCTTTCAATTTCTGTGGAAAACGAGCAGAAAAAAATCGCGACAAAAGTAAGAATAAAAAGATGACAAAAATCAGATGAACACGAACGATTTCATCCGAACGGGTTCGTGCTGTTACCAAATGACATCGCAAGTCACCCAATGAAACGAGTTCAGTTGAATTCGATTCAGTTTTTTTTTCTACGCAGAGCGAAGAAAAAAAAACAATTTGATTTCGACTAAATCTTAAACAAATTTTCAATTTATGAATAGCTTCCAAGCAGTGTGCGCACAAGCCAGCCCGAATCAAGCACATGCATACACTGTGTGTAGAACCATTGCGCATAAACTGGCTAGAAACCGAGCCAACGATAAATCTAAACGTAGCTCCGGAAAAGTCGTAGTATTTATGAACTGCAACGATTGCTTTGACGGCATCATAATTTTGCTGCGGTGTCACATTCAATATTAACCAATCAAAAACGAAAGCGAAACTTTGTACTCGTTGCATCGTGTGTATGTGTGTGTATATGTGTGTACTACGAACCGTTTTCGCATAGAAACTTTGGAAAACTAAAATCGTTGCTCAATTTGCGTTGCATACTCGCGACCGCATCCTTGCAAATGTAAATCAAAAAATATAATAATAATTTGTTGGCTCCCTCGAGATGAATGCAATTCCAAATTGTCTGTCTGTGTAGTATGCAATACCTTTTCATATGCAAAAAAAAAATGTATTCTACGTTTGACTTTTTAATTTATGGACGATGAGTGTCTGGATTTGGTTTTTTTTTCTTCGACTCTGCGGTGGATTTCATTGAAAAACAACATCGTCATTTGCCGCAATCAGCTCCATAAATTGTACAATTTTTGTTGCACTGCTTTTTTTCTCTCTTCTCTGAGTTGTTAGCTAGAAGTCTCTCGGTTCCGTTTGCTTTTATTTGAGTGCATTTGATTATATTATATAAAGCGCATACGAACAAATAAAACGAGATGAATTTGTCATGAAGTCGTGACATAATTATTTAATATTTGTGTATCGTTCGGAGCTTACTAGTGACATTTGATCCGAATCTCGTTCGCAAAATCTGCATATTTCCATGCCATGCCATGCCATGGCATGGCATGAACGCAACGAATTTTGCCTTGATCAGTGCTGTGAGGCGAAGGAGTTGTGTGCACCGCGTACACATTTTTGTGATTGCATGTAAATTGAAGGCCTGAATATTGTTTATCTTTGGAATAGCTGGAAGACCACTTGATTCAAACCCAGAACACACAAAATTAAGATGGTTTCGCGCTTCTTTTTCTTCCATTGCTTCTGGTTTGATAGCACTTATGCATCTCTCCACTCAAAATGACCAGCAAATTGGATAGCGAAGCGTAAAAAATCGAAAAGTAATTCGGGACAAACAACTTTAATTTGAACATGGGTGCACTGATCAATTCAAGGAGAGAGAAGAAAAAAGGGAAAATTTCATTTTAAATCGATCAATTTGTTGAGATCAAGAATGAAAAGTTGTTGGTTTTTCATCGCTCTGCCCCTGTACTTTACATTTTGAACGATTGAATAATTTTTTCTTTGTTTCTTCTGATCGGTCCGGTCCGGTCCGGTCCGTGTTTCTTTTGTGTAAATAAACGGTATAAATTCGCCGAGTAAATGAATGGGCGAGTACAAAAGACATTCCAATTTGCGCGTGTACACATTTTTTACGCGTGGTGTATACACGTCTCTCTCTCTCCCTCTCTCTCTCTCTCATTCGCTCGCATGTCACTCTCGTTCTTGCAATGCGTTTCGATCGGCGTTGTTCGCGTTCAGTTCAGTTCAGTTCACCGATTTCGATTTTACTTCTCTCGCTGTAATGTTGTGCTTCGACATTGTGCGATCGGCTTCTTTCTTCATTTCATTTGCGTTTAGCATTGTTGTCTCTTTAATTAGGCAGGAATGAGAAAGGGAAATTGTATTTAAACAATCGAAAACATGATCGAAAACACGATGCGTAGCAACAAAAAGAAATCTTGTCCGATGAACATGGAGAAAAGAGAAGAATTACCAAAATGTGTATCACATTGTATTAGGCTTGTCTCTCTTTCTCTGTGCGGGGCTGCTTGGTGATCGCTTGCACGGCAACCGAATCGATCTCAAAAGAGATTTTTAATTAATGATCGTTTGCGTATTAAATCGATTGTTAAGCGAACTTCTTGAAATTGGATCACATTATTTTCATCAATTTTTTTTCTCGTCTCTTTTGATTGTTCATATGTATGCGGAGTCGCTGTGTGGGACCACACATTTTGATCACTATTGACGCGCGTCTATATTTGGTCTTGATTCTATGTATGCCTAGCATTTTTCTCACTGCAAAATTATTTATCGTTGGATTTTCGATTTTTGTGTGTGTCTTTTCACTCCATTCATTTCGATTAATTTCAATTTCAAATACTGAAGAATCATTGCGCAAACATGAACGAATCGAGTGGACGCGAAATAAGTGAAGACAAAGAAAAACTGAAATACAATCGTCCAACTGACGAAAATACACACACACATGCCGCTAGCAGATCGGAGTGGCGAGCACTCGCGTGGAAGATCTTGTTTTAGAAACCGGAGACACATTTTTTATGGACGGATTTTGAGCCGCCATCGCCTAACTTATTGTGTCTGGTCATGAGTGTTTGTGAGGTGATCGCCTGGAATAAATGAATCTACGAAGAGAAAAAAAATGAACGCAAACGCAATCCAAACCAAACCAAACCAGTTACATTCGAAACGGTTTTGACATCAATAAGAGGAACAATCGATCGTAGGCGTTGTAATTGGATTAATCAAATTTTAATTTGGACTTGTAACACGTATTACATTGTCTACAATTTTAATGGTGTACCACCGCTGATTGATTTATTTCATAGAGCTTCCCTAATATCCGGATTTCGGAGACGGACCTTATGAAATCAATTCAATTACAATCGAACAAATCAAATGTGACACCGTCAACGACGATTTCGTAAACTAAGCTGTTTGCCTGTCAGTCACATTGGCATTGTTGTTTATCTCAACGGAGTTGCAACAAATTCGTCTTTGGTACTGTGCAGTTCACGTGCAAACATCGCATTTCCGACGAGGAAGTGCAAGAGCTGTTGTACGTCGAGATTTTTTTGATTAAAAATTAACGTGAAAATGTAAACAACATTTACGATTCAT
Organism: Sitodiplosis mosellana; assembly: GCF_009176505.1. Taxonomy (NCBI): domain Eukaryota; kingdom Metazoa; phylum Arthropoda; class Insecta; order Diptera; family Cecidomyiidae; genus Sitodiplosis; species Sitodiplosis mosellana. Next base: position 222,771 of record NW_022595318.1, on the reverse strand, counting down.
TGCACAATTTTCGACCAAAACAAAACAATAATAACAACTTCAAAGCCATTTTTCAACACTTGACTTGGTCAGAGGTCTCGTCGAATATCGCGGGCAAGGCTCACTGATTAAGCCAGCTATACGGAAGCATGAGTGAGATAATTTTTTTAGACATTTGAGCCTATAAAAATATTTATAAACAACGAGCAAGAGTCTTCGTAAATATGTGCAGACAGTGAAAAAGAACCTGAATCAAAAATGCTTTTTTTCACCGTTTTCTTTTGCCCAGACGCCCGTATGACTCGTATTCAAATGAATAAAAATTTCGCTTTTTTGAGATTCGATGTGTGTTGTTTTTTCCATAGCTTTGGACCAATTGTTATTTTCACGTTCGCTCCATGGCAAAAAGAAATACTTGTGGCCATATGCATACATGCGGCCACATGTTTTGCGATCGTATAAATTATTAAATCTGAAAAATTTATATGCTCAACAGGATTAATAACATTTATATCGATATCATGCTGTGATAATTATTAATTTTTTTTTGTTATGCCAAACCCGAAAAATCAACCAAGCAACGAACGGGCCGAACGGAGAAGGAAAACTTATTGAGTGTATGTATTTATGGCTGGGTATGAAATAGCCGACAGCCGTACTATGAGCGCATGCTTCGCCTCAATCGTGCTTCGCTTAAACGTTTTCACAACGCTGACACATTGAATGGATTCGCAGCGGAATACCGAATTAGCCAATGTGCTGAGAATTTAGCCGCCAAAAATGGGTGAGATTGGAGTACGAACAGTGTCAAGTGCCATATCATTTATGCTACTTATTTCTCTCTGTCTTTCAGTACTACTAGCCACACACTGATCTCACGCTTGATCTGTTTGCTGTCGATGTTTATTTTTTTCGGTTTTGGAGTTTTATATCCAGCCCAAAATATTAAATTAACATCGAGTACTGGCACAAAGAAAATGCATTTTATGCATAATGCATGGCTGAGCCGCATGCTGAAAACAACAATAAAAATACGCAATGGAAATTAAAAAATCAGTTGACGCGATAAGCGCTCACCATGTGCGTCGCTGATTGCAATAAAAAAACACCTCGTAAATCTGATGCCTGCCATTTTTCGGCGATTTTTTTTATTCGCTTGAAGTTTTGGTTTTAATTTCAATTTATGCACTGATAAAAAGATAATGAAAGTTATTTTTTTTTGGCTTGGTTTCACTGCACTTAAACGCAAAGAGTTACAGAAAAGAAGACGAAAACAAAAACAAAAAATAATCGAGATAAGATATTGTGAAAATTAGCCAGAGGAAATCCCCCTTTACTAATTTCGTTTTCAGTGTGGTACAACACTTTACATTGTTTTGGCTTTAAAATTAAATCTTCATGTGTTCGTACGTTTGGTGTGCTGGAGTAGTGCGGCAGCATTCAGTTGCTTCTTATCATATCGTGTGTTGGTATGCACAGCCTGAAGGACTATTGTTTATTTAATATACGCAATGATCTCAATTCCATCTTCTTGTGCTTCGGTTTCTCTTCAGTTGCCATGCTTTCCTTCATAATATTCTGTGGTACATGTACGAAATAATGACTTTGTAGGCCGCGATCCTACACCCGCGCGCGCGCGCTGAGCACCAATTCCATGCACAATTATGTAAAAATAGCGCGCGCATAATGGTCAATTTTCTCGTTGAAAGTGAGAAAAATGCACAAATTTAATTGATGGTTTAACCATTAAATGTCATTTCAGAAATGTTGACTTACCATTTATCCAACGTTGCTTTTTTTTCGTTCGCTCTCTTCAAAAAGCGGTTTAATCCTCACTCTCGTTCTTCGTTTCGATTCATGCGAACGCAGGCGGCGGCGTTCAATGCGTGTCATTCCGGTTCCTCGTCAAACTTTGATCTTATTTGGTGCATAAATGCATCGCATATCGTGTGTACATGTATTTCTCGGGCACATTCAAAATATTCGTGCCATATAAAAAAGAAATGAATGTTTAATGCTTTAAGTACAATGTTTTGGATTTAATATACGTAATTATCACTTGGATGTTGATGACTGAAGCGAGAGAGCGAACGAAAACAAAAATCACCGTATTTTGTGACAAGCAAATCGAAAAATTCAAAATGAAAAACGTCTTTGATTTCGATTAAAGGAAGGTGATAATTTTTCTCTCTCTCTCCCATCGATTATCATGCGTGTACAAGTGAAAAGTTGGCCGTTTCATTTTTTTTTGCAAAATGTAAGCTCGAATGTTATCAGCATGGATAATCCGAAGTGATCGCCACGTAACCTCTCAAGGAAACAACTTCATAAGTAGCTGTTTGACTTTTTTTTAAATCAAAAAAATATTGTCAAAATGTCATGCCCGCTTGCCACATGTCCAAATGAGACTATGAATTTGAGTTCTAGACACCTAGCAATAAGATTCTATGTTGTATAACGACAGGTTTTACAGCATTTATTGCATTTGGTGGGAGCGCCACAATAAAATCCACCTAAAGCCATGAAAGCGCATGAGGTTCGTGAGTGTCATGTGATCGAGTTAATTGAGCACAAATTGCAGCAACCTTTAAACTGTGGCAACTGACACATTGTCTTTATTATTTTCGAATATATATATCTACTGGAACCGTAGAATTGATGTGTAACCTTGGTGACCGCCGCTGCCGCGTACACATTTTCCAACTTTTGACAATACATTTTAATTTTTCGGATCCAAAACATTGAATGCACTCATTTTAAATGAATTTGGACACAATGAAATTGAGCCAAAATGTACCGGAGCAACAATGGCCACCAAATTGGAACGAAGTGAATGAACAAACACACGATAATATTGAATTGAAAATTGTGCGATCCATTTAGGTCAATTCATAATCAATAAATTAGATCTGCGTATTGCGGCGATCGAAATTTCGTTTTCAACGTACTTTTGTTTTCATAGAAATGGGTTCAAGAAAACCATCTACCTTCGAAAGAAAGAAAGAAAAAAACAACAACACGTAGCCGACAGACGAAAAGAAACGAACGAGCCAACGAAATCGATGAATCAATAGGCAAGAAACATCAATTGAAGACTGTGGTGCGTGCGTCGCAAGCGTTCGTTCCGAGTTATATTGACCAATTTGTTTCTCCTTCGTTGTTCATCGTTGTTCGACAGAAGCTGTGCGTGTTTCGCAATTTTGACAGTAAAAGACACATTTTCGATTAGTTATGATTGTTTCATCATGCGTTACGATCGTTCCATATATTCGAAAATAACAAAATGCCGACTGATTATTGTCACCTCTAACAATAAAGATTGATCGATTGTCGTTTTTTATTCATAATTATTTGTGCGTTTTATTGTTCGATCTTTATCAACTGAACTGTGAGACATATTACTCTGTGTGCCTATTGTTATGAATATTTATGAGGAAGGAGAAGAGATTGTTGAATAATAATTGTTAATTTTTTGCATCTTGTTTTTTTTTCTGTCTGCAGGTATTCACTGACGCATCTAATTTGCAAAGGCACATTCGTAACCGACATAAAGGTGCCCGCGCCTATCCCTGCAGTGAGTGTGGCAAAACATTTGCCACTGAATCTGGTCGCAAACAACATACCCACATCCATTCATCGGTGAAACCGTTTCAGTGCGAGGTTTGCTTAAAGGCGTACACGCAATTCTCAAACTTGTGCCGACACAAGCGCATGCACGCCGATTGTCGTATGCAAATCAAGTGCCAGAAGTGCACCCAAAGTTTCAGCACGGTCACCTCGTTATCGAAACATAAGCGATTTTGTGATACGACATCGGGTCCACCATCCATTACATCTCAACAGCATTCAAATTCGCTATCATCGCCACCAAACAGTGCAACACATTCGAATCAATCGTTTTTGGGCTCACCTGTACCACAATTACCAATGGCTTCACGTCCAAATCCATTCTTGATGTTGCCCGGATCGGCACCATTCTTTACACCCGGTTTCCCACCATACACACCAGATTGGCAGCGCATTTTCCATCAAAATGGTGCCGCACAAACGCCATTCCCATTGCTGTTCCCAACGGCACAACATGCATTGGACCGGCCAACGCAACCCGAAGGAAAAACCCCGGTTCGATCATTGTCCGCTGCTCAAGAGAATTCAATCAAAGTGTCACCACCGACAGCCGAAGAAGCTTCAAGTAACTTAATACCGTCACCGAGTCGCCCGATCCCCATCAGCATGCAACATCCTTCGAAAATTTACAACAACAACAATAATAGCTCAAAGAAAAACAGCAACGAAGACAATTACATTCGAAATGAGCCGGTGCGATCGCCTGAACGCTGCCAAAAACGCTCGAAATCATTCTTGAGCATTGAAGAATTGACGATGAAGAAAGAAACCAAACGAAAAACCGATAATTCCGACTCGGAATACAATTCACCACCGAAACAACGAAAAATGTCTGATGCAGATGAAAAGGTAAATAATTCGTCAAAAGATCGATATTCCTTCGGTTCTTATTACAAAATATTAATCCGGTTTTGCTATTCCTTCATTAGGATACATCAACAGCATCTGAGCAACCGCTTGACTTGTCACTGAACAAAAGTTCCAAACGAAGTGAAAGTGCATCACCGGTTGAGGAGCCAAAATCAAAACTGTTCCGCGCTTCGCCAACGCCGTCACCATCGCCCGAGCCGTCCTTGTCATTGTCACCGTCACCACCAAATCCACCGATGGCATACCCACGACCGATTCATCCAATGCTTCTGGAAGCATTCTACAATCAACAACGCGGATTTCAGCGGCCGTTCCCCTTTTTACCCCATTTGACACGAGCACCCGTTGATATGTTGGGCGGTGGTGCGGCCTTTAGCAAACCCTTCCATGATGCCCTAATGGCAGCTGGTGCTGGATTTCCACCAAGCCTAAATAACAGCCATCACAATGGTGGAAAAGCTAAGGATCGTTATGCCTGCAAATTCTGCGCAAAAGTTTTCCCGCGATCAGCCAATTTGACGAGACATCTGCGCACCCACACCGGTGAACAACCATATCAATGCAAATATTGTGAACGATCATTCAGCATTTCCAGCAATTTGCAACGACATGTGCGAAATATTCACAATAAAGAAAAGCCGTATCGGTGTCATTTGTGTGAACGTTGCTTCGGACAACAAACTAATTTGGTAATTCAAAAATAAAAATAGCTTTAGATATCATCATAATTTCCCGTAAACATCAATGATTAAATTTTCAATTTACTATGTCCAGGATCGACACTTGAAGAAGCACGAAACCGATGTGAACGGTTTGGGGCTAAGCGCCGGTGATTCGCCATCATCGAACGAATTGGAATCCGAGGAAAACTGTTTCGACGAAATTCGTCAATTCTTTGGGAAGGTCACGTATTCAGAAGGCATATACACACCGAGCAGTGTTGCAACAGCCGAAGGCGGTGAAATAGATGACGGAAGCGACATTGATGCTGATATTGTTGTCGACAAAGAGCCCATTAACAATAACGAAGCCGTGGAAGTTTCGATTTAAGGAGCTTTATGCGTTTTATTTTCGGTCTCTCTCATTGATTATCTATGAAATGTAAATATCAATGTTGAAACTATGTTTGTTTTTAGCAAATTATATACCGATTGTTTGACCAAAATTACACTGGTTGAGGTCAAATTTGATGCAACAAATATACACCGCGCTGAAACATGAATAAGAATACACACACACACACTCTCTCTCTCTCTCTCTCTCTCTCTCTCTCTCTCTCTCGATATATACATATATTTGAATATATATATTTAATCAGGAATCTATACCTAATATCAATGATAGCACCAAACTAATTCATTCTGAATAGTTTTTGTATGCCTCTCATCAAATTTTATTGAGAGAAAATCTGTTTTATGAGCCACCGAAAATCAATTTTTATTTCAAATTTTAACAACGATCAAGAAGCCATCAATGATTTTCAGTTATACCAAGAATTCATTGCATGTTTGCACACAAAATTACACATTAATTTCCAAATAATATCTCGAAAGATGACAAAACATATTATTATCCTCTGAATGTATTACATACCTGCACATAGTTAACTAAGCATTCGCTAGAAATACCAAAACAATTAGGGCAAAAATCATATTGAAAAACAAAAGAATGCAAAAAAGAATCGAAGTAAAAAGACCAAAGGCATTACATTTAAACATTCTTTTATTCATTTTCTTTTGGTTAAAGGAACTTTTATCGAAAATTGAAGAGTAAACAATATTTTAGTTGAATTTTTTGTCATTAAAAGAAAAAATCGATCTTTCGGTTATAAGAATATTAACTCTTTTCTCGGCTCCTCTGGTCGAAGGAAGAGGTGACGAAATCCAATTGAATAGTTTGTACAGTAGGATAATAATAATGAATCAAATTCAAGTTAGAATAAAGCAAATTAGTTTAGCTAATTATATCTCTTTAATTTCTACAACTAAATTTGATTGCTTCAGTAGCTTCTATGATTTTTTACTCGTAGAAATTCAAAAGCGTGCTTAGACTGTAAGTGTTACAATGAAACGACAAAACAAAAAAAAACAACATAAATAATATGCGACTTTGATTTTAAGGGTCAAATAAAGGACGCTCATTTGATATATCATAGGTTATTAAAGTGAAAAACATCTAAATACACTAATGTAAACATCAAACGATTGTGTTTCTTTTTTCTTCGGCTTAACTATTTGAAATCAATCTCTCGCAAGCAACGAATTTGAGTTACATAACACACTGATTTTAGAGTTGAAGTATAAACCATTCAGAATATTTGAAGAGAAAAAAACACTTTTTTCGATTAGTCAATAAATGATGCTCCTTTAACCAACACACACACACATATATTCAATCAAATTTAATTCTTAAGCAAGTCTCATTTAAATCTAAACACTGTATTGATATTGCTATTCAAACATGTACATGCAATAAATGAATTTTTGAATCTAAAACCAATGACATTTTTTCCTTTGAGTTTCTTTCAGCGAGTTTCAGTCAAGGTTTGCAATTTTGAACTTAAAAAATGAATGGATTCAATTAAAAAGAAGGATTTTGTCTCATTCGCTGAAAATTGTGATTGAAATTTCTTAAATTGGGCCATTTATGTAATAGCTTCATCTACCACGACAGGCACTCCCGTTGAAATCGTTGGATTTGGATTGGTGAACGACAATTTATCGAAGAAACAACAACAAGAAGCAGATTGTTGCAATGCATGTAGCCAGCGATCGAATGTTCATTGTGGAAATGGTTGCACCATGTGTTTAAATTAAATTAAAATCGATTAATAAAAGAACAAAAAAAAATAACCGACGATGAATGAAGTCCAGCCAGCCCCATTCAAATAAATGAGACGCCGGTAATTTTTCTGCTCTTTTTTTCGCATTATGCAATTTGAATTCTCGAAATGAAATCAAAGCAATCAATTAAATGAGTGGACATAAAACGTTCTTTTCGGCGAAAATTGAAAAATAAAAATAAATAAAATTCCGCACATTAAAACCGAAAATTGGCAATTCAATCAGCGGGGCGAATGGCATCCAAGTATAATAACGCCACAGCAACAGCAGCAGCATTCAACCGAAAGAAATGCAATATCTGCGATGTCTACCGCAGCAAATGTGCTCCATATATATGTGAATATGCAGCAACGGTGAGTTGTTTTTTTTTGTTTGTGTGGATCCGTTCTCCAAATTGATTTCAATTAAATGAAAATGTAAAAAACGTAATTACGCTCATAAGTGGGAAATTTCACGTTGACCGGACCGATGGATCGAATAGGTCAAGTAGGAGCATGCATTTAGCATAATTGTGTGAGAGCCGTTTGGCTACCGCGCACAAACACACACACACACACATTGACGATTGTGTACGGCATGATGTTTTCGCCCAGGCATTTCAATCAACCAACTACAATATCAACTCGTGCATTACAATACAATGCGCGCAACGCGATGTGAAGGAAGCAAGAAGCGAAAAAAGAACAACAAAACGATCTCATAAATGTTGCTCTTTTGTAGAGCAATTATTCACCGCCATCATTGTGTTGTCGCCGAATCAAAACAGCATTTTTTGCTGATCTTTTTCTCTTTCTGTGTGTCTGTTACTGGGTCAACGTAAAATTAATATTCATTCAAATACAATTAAGTTCACTGGATTTTAAATTGAAATCACTTTTTCTCTCCAGATTCCCTTAAAAAAATTAATTGCACTCAATAAAATTCACCGTGAATTTGCCGAACAGCTACGTCATTCCACGTGTTTAATGCATCGCCAAATACACGATTCACATATGGTGGGAATGGGTTTCCAATGAAGTTCAATCTTCAATGTCTTATTGAAATGTCCGAAGAAGAAGAAGAAGAAGAAGTGGCAGAGAAGAGCACAGATGTTGAGGTCTTTAAAATATTTAGACAAATAAAATATCAAATGCTACAATCGTTAATTTAACCGCTCAAGCGGAATAAACAAAAATCATCAAAGAAAGTTCACTAGCCGAATATTTAAAAAAAACACCACAATCAATTTTGAGGCTCAACAAATCACCATGAAAACGAAACGGAACGGAAAACGAAATGAATGAAATAAATCAGGGGTGCAAAAAAAGCAGAAACGAAAATGCAAACAGCCAAAGCGAGAAATGGAAAACGCGCTGATCTGATTTAACGGGAAGAGTGTGTGCTGTGCGCGCTCGCTCGCTCGCGCACACCGAAAACCTTGAAGCGAAATTAATTAAATGATTAAATTGATTCGATAAATCGCGTTTAATTGGTGTTATTCGAAGTGTGGATATATCATTTCGGTGCTGCTTTTTATGGCCTGCTTTACTTCATTCTCTCTTTCTATGGCAATTTGAAGCCCGACTCTTTTTTCAGTCTCTCTCTCACAGTCACAACCATAATTTACATGCAAATTCCATAGAATGCAACCAAACGGTTATACACATCTTCAATGTTTCTTGGTCAGATTTTAAAGTCTTTTGTTGTCACTATTTGAATATTTCCGAATTTTGTTATGAAGAGGGGAAAACAATCTGGTCACTTTGTATTGGCGCAATAAATTGCATACATTTTAAGTTAATTCGATTACAGATATATCGGCATCGTTATCTCCAAAAAATACGTATGCTTTTAACTGTATCGGGTGGAGAGACAATGTACGGGATAATTACATGCTTGCAATGTAGATCACGAAACTTTTTGGAAGTGCATCATCAATATTGGGCCGCCGCCACCGCGGCCACGGACAATCCAAATACACCAAAAATGGTAAGTGATTGACATCAACACTTTGGGCCATATATTTTCGTGCAACACTTATTCTCTTCTCTCTCTCTCTCTCTCTCTCTGTGTGTGTGTGTGTGTACTTTATGTAAGCGTTGATTCTGTTGCGGCAGCTCTATTTCAATACGGCTTCAATTACAAAGAATCATGATGATTAACGGTACGACTTTATAATTACAACAAATTGGATGGGTTACGCTAGACGAAGCAATCGCATTCCAGACCGTGAATCGCGTTCAAAAAAGAACGGATCATTTTGTGAACACATGTAAACACATTTAAAGGAGGGTTAAATTAATGTGTTTAACAAATTTTTCCGTAAAATGGCATTTAGTTTTGGTGTGGAAATCATAAAAACGAGCCAAATTATGGAATTAAATAAGGATAAAAAGAAACGTAATAATTGGTCGGTGAATCTGCCTTGCAATAAGCCGACACTTTCACACCAACTAAAATGAAAAACGAAGATAATAAGGCAAATTACAGCCGATTCGCCACAAACAAGCGCGCATTCGAGCGATATGTTGGAATGTCGGTAGGACGTGTTTACATCTGTTTCGATGCCATGTCTTATGTTCGTATTGTTCGTATGACTGACACGCAACAACAACTGAAACGCGATGGAATTGTGTTTTGTGAAACGATTCAAAGGAATTTTGGTTCCTTTGTAGCAGATAAAATGCAGCACAATTGGTGAATCTCTTCGTTGCTCACATCGAGATGAGACCTTTTCGCCAAATGAACCACATTTTTACTTTCTCAATTTCAATTGCGAATCGTCCACATTCATTTGAACGGCATTCGGCAAAGACAAAAATGGAATTGCCCTGACAACCATCGCTCCATTTCTGAATAACGAAATGGAATTGTTTGCAACGCGCAAATAATCGCCTGATGTTTTACACCGTTTTTGGTAACGGTTGGCAAGTGAAAATATGCAGCGAGCAATTCCCGTGTCAATCTGAAACACAGAAAACTTAACTGCATCGGGCATTTTTCATATTCGTTGGATTTTTGTCGCATCAAGAATAATATAATCGCTATCGTTGTCAACGCGAGACTGACTGCTTGCCGCTGGTTTCTCTCTCCATCTCTCTCTTTCTTTGCTCATTGTTCTCTCTCATTGACTGTTGGCGAAATGCATTCAGGCATGATAAATAATTGAACCGAAATTGAACCTGTTGCAGTTCTAAAAAAACGACAATTTTTTTCGATCGAGGCAACATTTAATTTAAACACCAAAACGAACAACATTGGAATGGATGTCAGAATTTGTACTGAATGACGGTTGTACAACATTATTACCTCTCACTTTGGACTTTATATACGCTGTGTTGCGCGCGATATTGTGCGACACACTCGATGCCACATTTGGTTGACTCTTTACTTTTTTTTTCTCGCTTGATTGCCGCAATTTCATCGCTCTCCTTTTTTTCTGGTTCCCTGTATCAGTAATGGTCAGTGGTTTCCCTCACGAGCTCCTGGCTACTCATATTACGCTACTCAGGTGCACATTTTGTATTGTTGTCGCTTTTAATAGCCAAAATTGAACGCACTTGGCAAATGACAACATAAATATTCGATCATTCGACGCAATCGAACATAAACGATATAAATACATTTTCAACATTTTGTTTCACTTTTTTTTCATGTTTTTTTTTTAGAATAGACATCCAATTTTTTTGACAATCACACGCCCAAAACTGGCTTTTTGTGGGACAAACCAACCACGTTCAATAATAAAAAAAGAATGATCACATTCGCATTAAATTGTTGGAGCTGCGTTTAATCTCGTAAGACAATGAGAAAAACATGACCACATAAACGTCGTCGTCCCCACAATTGCATGCTTTCATTTTAGCACATTAAAAAGAACTGCGACTGAAGCAAAATCGCACAAAAACGAAAGACGATTTTTACTCACGTTTCCAATTCGGAAAGAATCGATTTTGAAATCAGGAAAAAAAGTCCTCACGCAACGTAAAACCATTAATGTTCATGGAAAATCAGCAGCGCAATTAAAAGACATGCATATCGGAGCAGCATCACCACAAATTGTTCATTACCGAAATGCATTGGTAGCTAAATGTGTCCCAACAATCGAAATTCGTTAATTCAACTGACAATGCTCACACGACACAACGAAATTCCGTACGCAATCGAATGTAATTCCATTTAATTCGATTCTTTTGTCTTATGTTCGAATGAGGAGCCAAAAAGGAAAATGGGAAAACGCTTTCAATAACCGCCTATTGAGTGTCTTTATTCAATTAGTGCAAAACTCATTTAATTAAATATTGAACAGGGCCAAAGAAATGCAACGGTGAAACCGCAACGAAAAAATCGCTTTTGTCTTCGAGCTATGAAACCGTTTTTCAGACGATTGTTATCAGTGTTTGACACTTGTCTAGAATTATGTCCATCGAGATAATTCGAGATTTATGCCATTCGACACAGACACGGCACAGGCACCACAACGCAAATGGAATGCATCGCACAATTTTCATGCAATTAATTTGAAACGAATGAAAAACGAACGCTATTTATGGAAATTTAATGAGAGTTTTCAGTCGTCTCTCATTAACGTCCCAACGACGCATTCATTGAACACAATAAGATATATATGGCGATTGCATAAGCAACGAAGGAGAAAAAAATGCGTTGCACACACAAACATATTTCGGTCGCGACGTCAATGCACAATGCATTTCACTTGGCGAAAAATTGGGGATTTCAATCAGAAAATTAAGCCATAAAACTTAAGTGCTGTTTGTATCTCAATACCCAAAAAATGTTTTGGCTTTTCTTTGCGCAATTTAAATGTTTATTTCTGTGCGATCGGTTTGTGGTTCCTGCCCAATGTTAATTTACTGTGTGCCAACCAACAAAAATTCAAAGGGAATTGCGCGCATTAATGCGGGGCGAAGAAATATTTAAGAAAAGTCTAAAAAAAAACGCAGAAACATCAACGTAACTGCCACATCATCAAGATTACAATCAGAAAAAAGACAATGAGTGCGAGCTGCTCGACCCGACTCTCTTGTGGCCAACGTAACGAAACCAGCTAAAAATATATTAATAATCGTTTAACAAGATTTTAGCCGAACAATGTCATAAATTAAAAGCCATAGGGTTTGTTTGCTTCATGCTTATCGATTGAAAATTTGTTGCGTGTCAGTCGCTGGTGTTCACATTTTTCATTTAACCGTTTTATTTACTTTTGGTTTTTCAAGACTAAATTAACGAAAACAAAAACCAAATTAAGCGGGCAAGCACGGATGAACGAAATTCTTGAAGCCGAAAGTTTTTTTCTTTTAAATTGAAGAAACATTCGCGACAACAAGACTCAGTGATTTGTAAACTTGAGATTTCGACTGGAGATCGGAGGATCACATTTCGATTGCGACACCGCACGAACACAACTGAACATCATGTACTGTTTATGTGTCTTTATCTCGGTGCGCTGTTTATTTTGCACGTCTTGACAAAACACAGACGACAAAAACCCACAGACAGGAATTGATTAATGGGATGGATCAACTTTGGAGTTTGATAAATCGTTTGCAATGTCAAACTATGCTAATTTATTATACTTTTCAATTTGATGCATTGATGCTTTCAAATCGCATAGCTGTGCGGATAAGACAAATATTTGGACAATTCAAACAATGAATGTATGCAAAAATACAAAGTTGAAGGTTCGTTTCATTTGAAAATTCGAATTAAAATTTGCATCTATCAATTGCCAATGACTTAGTTTCGCAAAACACGGCTGAAAATTAATGTGACGTCAATTCTACACGACCCCAATCGTTAACGATGTAAAAGTTCATGTAATTTAAGTCAGTCTTTTTTTTGGTATGTAACGGTTCCCTTTCAAAATATTGAAAAATTAGTTCAAAGTTGCCTTCAACTTGTGTGAGCTCTGGTTCAAAATATGAGCTCATTATTTGGGCTCTCTGTGTAGGTTAACTTGCTCGAAGGGGATTTATTTTTATAAATTTTTTTCTCCGCGACAAATAATTGATTGTTTTCCTTTTGTTTTACAACTACAACTTTCTTTGCACTCTGATTTTTGTCCGACCGACCGACCGATCGAATCTGGCCGAAGAATTGAAGGCACAAGTGTATAAAAGCATGCACCTTTGCGGCTAATAAAACACAAACCGTATAATTTACGAAGATAAGAATCAATATCAGTACTTAATTTATATTATTTTCCAGTGTATATTCGACTCGCACAAACACACACAGAGACACAATGGCACAAGGTGCAAGAAGGGAATGAGCGGAGATACATTGCTTTCGCACAGTGCTTTCGTACCGATCAAATGAAATATGATAGGGCCGTACATTTTAAGTAAATATTAACGAGAATATCATCCAACATTCGATACGGCAATTTTTGGGAATAATTTTTGTTTCTTCTTCTTCTTTCGAGCTGAAGACAACGGGCAACAACACATCCGAAGCGAGATTTCGAAATATTTTCTTTGGTTTTTTTGCGCTTATTATGATGGTCGAGACGCATTTGCATACAACTAAAGAGCAAAGATGGTACCAAATTACTATGAATGCACTCAACACTCGCGACGCAACGGGCGACGGCCCGATGCGATATGAAAGCAAAATGAAAAGGTAAAAATGCGAGTGATGCTGCAGTTTTAATTGAATTGTAAAATCGTTTATCGAATGAAAAATATCAGTCAATTTCGTTTCGACACACTCACCGCTCGAGCGCACACGCGCACGCTCTCAGTTGAGAATAAACATCATGCGCCTGAATACACGCGTCCTTTCCCTTTGATGCGAAACGTTTTTTTTTTCTTCAACGGTATGCCTCCTTCCTCGCCATTGTCTCTCGGTGTGCGATCAAGTGAAAATATTTCGATACGGCTCATTATTATTGATAAAGTTGTATTTATGCATATCGCATTTCTTAATGCAGTACGGCACGTCAAGGCAACACAGCACAAGAAAAGGGAATGCGTGGCCAACACATACACACACACACACTCAAGTGATGATTGAGTTTGCATTTTTATGGCAACTTTCGCTGTGGTGTCTGTCGATCGAATTTGTCTTTAAATATGCGATTGGGATTATCATTTAACGATTCGTTTTTCTTCGTTCGCCATAATAAAAACGTCCGCAATTTTCGGCAAATTGGATGTTTCTCATAAAAATGCCCGGGGTATGACACACGGTTTTTATGTGGAGCACGCGACAATCAAAATTTACGAGCACAATCTTTTTTCCGACGATTTCAGTTCCCTTTTTATGGTATTAGCTTCGGTTATTTCATTTTAGAATGTAGGTTTTCAGAAGAAGGCTTCACTATGCATATTGAAAATGGGCAAATTCCTTTAAAATGCAAAGTATTGCACATTCCATATGATTCAATTGGAGTGATATTTGTTTATGCTTTTTCATCACAACATTGCAAATTCGAGCGACCAAATTGATGTTGTCTGTAGAAAGTTGATACAAATGAAACCGGAACAAAAGTCATTTGCAACGAATGCGCAACACTGAAAAAAAAACAAGAAACGTAACATTCAATTAATGTGTGCAAATGCTTCATGCTCTGCTCCATTCCATCACACCATTAGAGGAGAGATGCAAATCAATTGGAACGTGGCCAGAGTACTAGAATAGTGGGCAGCACGTGTTAACAAGTCACATATTACCCAGTTACTTATAGACGAATGTGCAAAATTCAAATGATTACATTTACTTTCGCCCTGTGTATTGCGATGCAGATGCCTGGTGGTCACATTTATTTTTCACTTCACAAACGTTGAATTATCATCTATTCACCGAGTATGTATTACGTACTCACGATCAAAGGCCCAACTGATAAATGCTTATCAAGTAACCAAATGTATTTAATCCTGTTGTGCAATTATTATTAAGCAGCTACCGCACCAACAATGCCACACAATAATAAGTGCATTCAAAATTATGCCAATGAACGTATTTTTGTTTTTTTTTCTATTTTCCTTTCATTTGCTGGTACCAAAACACCCGTAACAATTCAATTGAGCCAGCTTGGTCGTCGGTCATTACTGTTGTTTGCCGTTGGAGCTGTACGCGGTGATAAATTGTGCAGTTTTCATTTAAATGGAAATTGTGCAATATTTCGTGGTCAGTACACTTATGTGAATCGAAAAACAACAAAATCTATTAAAACCGTTTGCCGTGCGCAGAATAATGTCCCGAGAACGCATGCAGCATACGAGATGCAATTCAATATGGACCATTTTTGAATTACTTCAGCCAATTTTGAACAGTTTGAGGTAGCATACAGTAAAGAGGCATAAAAATGAAATCATAAATTAAATTTCATATTTATTGTTAACAATAAATTAATGATTATCGTTAATGATTATCATTGTTCACAATCTACAATTATCGGCCTGTTTGTTCAAGTCGTTTTGGCTTGATTTTATTACCCGCTTACTGGCGGCAAATTTTACTAGAATATTGTATTCGTTGATATACGTTTTTGTTCAAATCTGCAACTGGGTGATGCATTTGAACAATTATTTCAGAAGAAAAAATGTTGAGAACAACAAACGACAATTGAATCGTTGTTCAAGAAGAATGCAGCTCAATATAGGAGATATTGCTGCAGGTATTCAAGTTAAAATGGTGAATTTTTCAACATAATTAATTTTTCAAGTAAATTCCATTCATTCCGAACATTAGCTCCAGAAATGCAATGACTGTCGAAAATGTTTTCAAACTGGGGAAATGAAACGAATAAAGAGATTAGATTAATTTTGGGTTCAAAGTCAAATCCACCATTTAATTTGGTCTATTCATCGGTAAAGTAGCATATGATTCAATTTAATTTGTTAAACAACAATTAGGTGTTGATGCATTGATTCATTGAAAATGATCCAAATTCGCGTGACCTTTGAATTCATAATGGAATTCAATAAAAATGCTTTTTTCTCGATGTGTGACACAACGACACATTAGGTCAGCGAAAAAAAGGCCAATCATCCCAAGTACGGTCATAAGCGTTGAAGTAAAAGCTGAGCCACGAATAGCACATAACATGATGCATGAATGGATCGTAGTGTGTTTACCATCAAAAAGTGTTTCAAAGCCAAAACAGCCATTATGTTATTGTGGTTTTGAGTTCGCGCATACAATATATGAAAAATAAAAGTGTGCAATTTATGCAATTTGAAGAGCTCTTTATTATAAACTCGTGTACATAACATTAAATAATAGAAATGGATCCAAAGCGCGCGCTCGCGACACCAAATTACTTCCATGAGCGATTCCGACACAACAATACAGTAGCAAATTGCCAAAACTCGTAACAAATTCGTGCCTAGACACAGAAGACGGAATTCAGATACGGCCAAAAATTAAAAAGTGAAATGAAGTAAACACGAATAGTAGATTAGCGCATCGAAGAGAAAAATTGGTTGAATCATCAAGATTGTGTGCGCTCCATTTGAATTCGGATACATTACCGATTTCTGGTTGGTTTGGGTCACCATGTGGCTACGGGATTCACAACTACGGGTATTGTTGACGATGATCATGATGATGATGATATTGCATTGTATTTTACATTTTATTTTTCATCTTTAAGTTCCGAGAAACTAATCATAATTACAAAATGTGAACGAATTTTTTTCCGGAGCAGTTTGTTCCACGAATTACTTCATCGCCTCGGTATCACGACGGTTGTTTTGAATTCATAGGCGCGAGCAAAGACATTGCGGTGGGAAGATGAAGAAAAAAAATCTGTGAAATAATAATGGCCTGGAGAGATTCAGCAGCTGCCACAAATGACACAATGCGAACAATGCTCATTAACTTATTACGTATTCATGGGCGCCGCACGTACTATTTCTCTCTCTCTCCCTCTCTCTCTCCCTATCTTTCTATGCCACGAGCGTTGATTCTTTCAAACGGATGATTTTTTTTCATCTTCTTTTTCAGCGAAAACAAATTTACACACGCAAAAAGCGTGGTTTGGGACAACAACAACAACAACAACAACAACAACAAATATTGGAACCTCTGCGATGAATATTGTTGTTACCTCCGAAATCCAAACCCAACAAACTAATTACTTTTGATTTCATTTTTCTGAATGGAGCTGTTTTTTTTCTGGGCACAGGAAAATTTGCACACAAAGACACCTTTGAGACGTATGCCACACATAAAAAAAAACTCCAGAGTATATTGTTCAAGGTCGTCCGGCAAACGGGGTTTTATTTGCAAGCGTTGAAAGTGTTTCTCTTTTTTTGTGCATTTTCGGTTTCAAGATTTCGGTCATCGATTAATTCGGGCGCGAGCAATTTGGAGAAGATAAAAATCCATTGTATTATTGTATAATAGCGTTTTTTTTGTTCCAGTTCGCGTTGTTGTTGTTGTTGTTGTTGCGATTTGAGTCGCTGTTCATTTTCCCCGAAGCTATTCTTAGACAACATACTTAAACACTCGCAAAATAAGTGGATCAAAGCAACGAATGAAGCTGAGACAACGGAACAATGAACGCTATATATTTATTTAATAACGTAATAAGTTGCTATGGTTGATTTTTTGGTCAAGAATACGTTGGCTTGTGCCATGTCCATGTGGCTTATTTCACTTCTTTTTTTCTCTCTGTCCATTCTACCCTTTCGTTCTCCACTTCAACTCCAATCAATTCAAATCGGAATGATGCATAGCCATCGATCTGCCAAACGTAACATTGTTTATGTACTATTTGCAATTGTATGACGCCAACAACAACAAAACTACACACACACACACAAAACTCGACCGAGAATTATAATGATATAATTTTCATTGTTATTTATTTGACGTTTGGAAACTATCGCCGATCCGTATTGACTATCAATCTCAACATCAATACTGCATTATACATGTTTGTAATTCGTTTGCAGGCTCTCTTTTGCTTTTGGTGCTTACTTGCCGCAGCTCGAGTGAGCGCCGCGCATACGAGAGAGAAAAAACCGTTTGATTTATGTTGATATACGTCGTAAGTGTTTCAAAAACGACTCATAATTTATTAGCACGTGCATTTTTTTCTACTATGTTTTCTGTTTTGATATTCCGAAAATGTACATTACACTACAACATCGCAATTTATTCACACTTTGATTTTTTTTCACGTTTGAACACAATTGTACGCTAACGAACCGAAAATGGCATGCATTTACGGTATCTTTGACGGTGTGGAAATATGGAAGTTTATTGGAATGCTTGTGGAATTCTAATTCCTTCAGATTGAACGGAGTAAGGTGCTTCCAGAAACTGGATTCCAAAATTGATAGTAGAAGCTGGCATCTCTCTGATTTAACGTAAAACATTACGATGCGAATGTATTTTCGGAAAATGTTTATTCTTTGGTAAAGAATCTTTACTAGCGATTCCACCAGAAATAGATAGAAAATAGTCATTTCAATGACTAAGAGACGTAAAGACGTTTCCAAACCGTGTTTAAATATGTTAATGCAAAGATATTTTTGACTTTTCCATCGAATTGAAAGCAAACGAGAAGGTTGCATTCTTGGTACGTATTTGTCATAGTTGAGAAAATCATTCGAAGGTATCGAGAAGAAGCATCTATAGTAAAAATGGCCGTCGATTAACTGTTTCTTCTGCTGTAAATAAAGATAAACTTTCAGTTAATCCACATTTAGTGCATAGTGCCTGTTCGCCATAAATAGTTTAATGTTGAACCTACATCCAATATGTGAATGCAGTGCAACCAAAATGAGCCAATCCTTACATACTTTCTAAGCAACAAAACCGATTTTTAGTGGTGATTCGCGTTAGCATCGTTGTTTCATTAGTTTCTATTCACATGAGAGACAAGATGAATAATAGTCCGTTACATCTTTGTACACGTTATTGCTTTGCTTTCGTTGAATTCAATGCTAAAATACTCCAGTGCTCTAGTTTTCACTTTTTGTCCACGTCTCTCCCTCTCTCTCTCTCTGCACTCATCTTTGGTTGGCGATTTTTCGACTTTTATTCGCTTGCATGTTCTGAGATGAAACTGTATCACACAATTTACTGCTCGTCATTGCTGCTCCACAATCTCGTTTGTATTATTATCGTGTACCACGTGTAGCGAAATGCACAATAAGCATAGAGTGAAACAGCTGAAAAACCCAAGTCAACATCTATAAATACATTCAGACACCATACACAAAAAACCGTTGATCGCTTTTTATGTGTGTTTACGTTGATAATTGCGGTTTTCATCTTTATTTATGAAAACCGAGTCAAGTATACACAGCGCACACAAACATCAGAGCAGATAAATGAGAAGATGCATCAAGCGGACATACGAACGTACTCGACGTATTTATTAACCTGTTTCTGATTGCAAATCGTTTCGTATTGGCATCGGCATAATTGTGGAGAGAATAAAAGGCAGAAGAAGAAAAAAGACCCAGAGAGAGAATAATCGAAGTTAATATTCAACATTATAAATCATTGTGATGTTTATCAGCATCGCGCTCTGCATGTCGCAGTGAAAGAATCTCGAGTGAAACAGTGGGATTCTGCGATGAGTTTTATAGTGGATTTTTTTTAAATAGAGGGAATATTCACCGCACGTAATTGTCGTGGGCACTATTAAAAAAATCCAATGGCTTCAAGAGAAAAAATTCAAATGAAACACTGCACTCGAATGATTTTCAATACCAGTGATGAAGTGAGGTTGTCGTTGGGATTTTCGTAATCCACTTGACGCGAGCTAACTCACACAGAAAAGAATCCCCGGAAATTTTAGGTGTTCGCCGTAAAATTTGACATTTATATATAAATTTCTATATACATTTTACCGGCAACACTTGAATTTTCCGGGCGATGACATAATTTCAAATATTCCAACAGAAATTAGCGCCATCTGTCATTTCAAGCGGTAAAATATACATAGTATTTGATAAAATGTTCGAAAATATGTCATCGCCCGGAAAATTGAAGTGTTGCCGGTAAAATGTATATAGAAATTTATATATAAATGTCAAATTTTACGGCGAACACCCAAAATTTCCGGGGATTCTTTTCTGTGTGCTGTTCCTGAAAAATCTCTTTGAAATTCCGGATCCTCCCGAGGTTACCTTATCAAAGACAAAAGAGCCTCTGTAGCAGAAGATAATTTACGAGTGAAAAGAAGTCGATAGACTTGTTTACAAATTTATTGCTTCCGTTGCGGTGAAACGGCTGTCAGTTGACTGGAGCTTCGAGTGCGATTGAGTGAAATGGAGAAGAAGGAAAAATCTACTTAAATATCTTAATTAATGCTTCGTGCTTCAAATGTCGTTGAAGGTTTTGCAACTGACACATCGAAATTGAGCATGGCAGAAGAAAAAAATGCTAAAAGTTCCAACAATGGCAAAGGATTCGTCTCACCGCTTTCACATCTCTCTCAACGATTTGCGCTTCTCCTGCGATAAGAAAATAGTTGGAGGCATATACGAAACGACAGATTCTCAGGAATACAAACATTAAGCCGATTTACTGCGCATACAGAAAAAAAATCGCGCAAAAAGTCTGCAACATAGTATAAAAGACGTTCGTTCCGTGTTGATGAAGTTTTTTTTCTCGATTCATCGCACAGCACCACGTCGATCGATTGCAAGTTGCACCACAAACTTTTTTTCTGTGATTGTCTCACTACTTAATTTATTGTCTCCGACAGACAAATAGAAAGAAGTCATTGCAGGAAAAAAAAGCGGGCACTTTGTTCCGTTTCGATTCTTACTTCGTCATGATAGAAAGGAAAGGCACATCGACATGTGCAGATTTCAACGGCTTCACTCTGCTGCGGCCGTTTGATTTTCGATCAAGATACTTTTTCTAATTTCGTTTCTCTTTGGAAAGGTGTGTGTCTAATGACACTCGTAATTTATTTTGCACTCTTTCCAATGTGCGCCGTGTGTCGGATCAGTCGTTTTTTGTGAAAGTGTAGGCGACATCTCAATAGAAGAACGAATCAAGGAGAGAAAAAAACAAACACACACACACACACACACACACACAACACAAGCGACAAACAAACATTGAATTGTATGTTTTTTGTGGGCAAAACGCAAGCCAAAGCGCGGTTTCGTTTGGTGCTCCGAATGAATTGTTGCTTTTTTAACGCTAATTTCATTGTGAGCGTGCCTGATGTTAGTATTTTTGTCACTGAAGCTTCGATTGTGGCTCGCGCGCAGCTCGCTCATTCACTCACCCGCTCGCCCGGATTATGCATTGTATGTTTTGGTGAAAACGGTGATAATATATGAACGGATTGCATGTAATTCACCTATTACGAGCAGGAAAGAATGGAATCAACAGCAACGGACATCAATAACTTGAGCAAAACCGTGAAGTTTTAATCGAATTTAGATGATTTTGAAGTTGTGAAATGGGCTTGCGCGCATGCAACGAAGCCAAACCGAACCAAATATGCTTATTTAATTAAATAGCGTTAAAGCAACGAGAAAACTGTAGCGTTTCATGTATCATTCACTGGAGCAATTGACCGGCTGAAATTTTTCTCTTCTTTGTACGCGGCTTTGTTTACCGTTAACACTCTCGCTGAATGGGCTGCTGTTGTTTGCAGTTGTCAAGAAATTACGTGAAATTGAATTCAAATGTCGGTTTTCATTTGAATATCGGCGCTTAAAGTGAAAAATATAATCAGCGCTCGGGCGCTCGCGCGAATGAATGATGAAAGTGAAAAATGATTTGATGGTAAAAAAGTGGCAATCACACCTCAAATGTGCGACTTAACGCTTCGAATCTAGCCAGCGACTCAGTTTGTTTTCTGCATGTGACACATGTTCACTAAGCGGATCCCAATGACATCCAATCACAGAACTGCTTCTTGTTGCATGCAAACAACTACGAGAAGCTTTCTCACTCTCCGTTTGATCGACTAGATTCAAATGATATATCACTTCCGTATTTCGTTGCATGCACCAGTTAAAATTGCTATTGTAAACGCATTATGACAGACAAAACAATAGATTTCATTGAAGGCAAGCGACGAGCCCGTAACGTGTGCCCCTTAAAACATCTCACTAATTCGACAACGGATCGGGCGACAATTTTCTCGCGATGAAAATTAACTGGCAACGTTTTCACGCCTCTTTTTTCTTAAATACACATCAATAACACCTTTTATCTCCGACTTTGGGCCAATAAATCAATGCGAATCTGCGTTGATTCCATTTTATTTACTCTTCATTTTGTAGTCTCTCTCTCTCTATGCATGTGAATCATGGCATTTTCAGACAAAAAATCGCGTACGAAATTCATTTCGATTAAATAAATTAAAATATATCGAAACTATAGCAGTTGACACGCAGTTACGAGCAAGCATTCAACACATTTTTTAATGGTTCACACTCATATTTCAATCCGAGTTGGCATGTTTCATTTCTTTGCTCGCTTTTTTTTCGTATTCGAACCGAAAAAAATGCTTCGAACGAACAAAAAAGTGCTTCGGTCAACGGGACAAAACGAAAGCCAGGAAGAAAAGAAAATTTCCGAGCAAGATGAATTGGAATTCCGCAAGCAATTCAAAATCAATTCAACATAAATTTTATTTGTGTTTATTTGCAAAACAAATTGTTCGCTCGACGCGAGATCGAGCCCGTTGTTCAGCTTTCTTGTCGTCGTCGTCGTCGTCGTCGTTCCGTTTCTGCGCTTTCGACACAAGAATTTGTTAACAACTTTCAACTACTGTGCAAAACGGGTGGAAAGTGGAAATACGTCTTGCTCAGAAGAAAATATTTGGGAATCAATGAATTCTTTTTTTATTCGAATCGCATACGCAGCGCACTCAATATCTGTATACAGATACAATTCATTTCGACTTACGAAATTGCGCAGAACAATATGAATTTCATTTAAATTCGGTTACACTGTGCTACTTGTTTGGTTTGTGGCGATTTTGGAGATGGCTAAAAATGTATCCAACCAAAATAATCGGCAGTGTTCCATCAGCCATAAATGAACCAGAGCATGGATACGGCTCACCAGAATTGATAGTGCAAAGGACAATGAAACATGTTCATAAAACGAAAATTTATTGCTTTTGCCGCAACCAGCCGATTGTAACATCGAGGCAATTATCTTATCACTCGAATATTTATGGTTTCAGCCAAAATGTTGTTCTGCTGTCCAGCGGACAAAAGAGATGCATTTAAATCCGAATACTATCTTCGCCGCGAACCTGAACTGAAGAAAAGAGTCACATAAAAATATGTCTTGTTTAAAACGGAAGAGAACGGATTATTATCGACGCAAATTTATGTCCCAAAAAATTACATAAATAAATTAATTCAAGGCAGAGAGTAAACACAAAGGACACATATAAAAAAAAATACGCTTCTTATACTCTTAAGAGAATTCTTTGGATATATTTTCGAATATGTGGGTTTTTGAATGTGCAGTAACAAACCAATTCGATGCATGGAAAGCAAACAATTCTCTTAATCAATAAAGCAAACACTTCAGAAGCTTCTCAAATTGATAATTGAAATAGCCATCAGTGATTTGGCATCGCTGACTAGGTGTGGATTTTGGCGTAAGATCTGGTCTAGTAGGAGTTGCCATTGTGAAATTGCATCGAAATGCTAAAAATGAATTTGCCCGATCGTCGTCGTCGTCGTCGTCGGAGTAATTTATGATTATGCAATAAATTACATCTTTCCTTTAACTACCGTATCGAGAGTGGCTTGATGCCCGTTTGGCTGATCTATTGAAAAATCGACTAGTGATTGCATAATTTTCGATGTTTTATTTATTATGTTTCCATTTTTTTTCGCTTTTTTCAAAAGAACTGGAGCATTTTTAATTGGCGTTAGAAAGAAACACAGATGGATAGAGACGATGGCATGCATGGACGATGGCAAATGCTGCACTTCACATCGCGGCGCTGTGCTTCGCCTCGACTATGCAATCGATATTTAGCGCTTAATCTGAGTGCACGGTAAGGCCAGAAGCTACGATAGAACATATAATTCAGCTTGTATGTGCCTGCTTGTAACATATAATTAATTTCTTCTGAGTGTTCACAGCACACACTTTTATCATTCTTGACTTGGTGTGGCGTTTCAAAAGAGGCTGCTATGCGAACGAGTGAGCAGCGCACTGGCGCGTTGGTGCCATGGCGGTCATGACGTGCGCACACAACATAGAATCACCTCATAACCAGTCAAACCGAATTATATGTATATCTCACAAGCGTGTCTGCATAAAATGTGAGTACGGGAGCAGGCGCGGGCGCGCGCTCACCGATCAGAGTGCGATCAAATTAACAAAGCGTATGTACGGAATCGCAGATTCAGAGACAGAGGAAAAAACGAAAAGGAAAGCAAATTTGGAGCGAGAGATTATTGATTGGCTTCACAGATACGCTACGGATACAGATGCTGTCTATTCAACTGCAACATACGTCGGTAATACATAATATTTTACGATTTTTTCTAGTCATAATGATAGCCATGGCCTGTGTGTGAGTGGTTGTTGTTGATTCACAAACGCTCGTTCATATTTTATTCAGACCGTGGCCGCTTCGCTGCGCATTTTATTTTCTTTTTGATTTCGAATACATTTTACAATTACAAGTCGCCATGATCCGCACTGCATTCCTATTGCTTGCACCAGCATCGTCGTTCCTATTATTATTAAATTTCCAATGGATACAATTTATCGCTCGCTCGCGCTTTTTTTTCAAATTCTAAACAATCCTCAAGAGAAAGAAATGGACACCAAACAAGCAGCAATTACGCAAGGAAATCACAAAGAAAAATCGTCTATAATGAGCTACATTTAAACTGTTATCTACTGAATACTACTTTCGTCTCAGATAGATGGGACTCTCTGGTTAACATATCTCGCTCCGCAAAATGTAGAGCATATTGAATTTGGTTTTTAAGTTTCTATTCAATTGATGAAATGGAAATTGGTGCCGAAGAAAATTGTTATTCGTGGAATAAAACACATTGAAGAAATGTAGAGGAAGTCATATGTTTCATACAGTTTTGCTACCGTTCAAACGCCGTTCATTATCGCTTTTGCAGAAAACCAGTTGATTCAGTGTTTGATCTTGGAATCGATTTGTTTAGACGAGATTTCAAGTATAAAAGCAGTTCCATCATTTCGCAATGCAAAATTCGCATTAGGCAGTTTTTCAAAAATGAACCCACAATTTCGATTCGGCAAATTTTGAATGACATTTCGTGGATATCAAATATCGTTTTTCAAATGACAGTCAAAGTAGAAAAAATAAATCGAGCACGTTCGTTTATTTACGACCTAAAGATTGTGTAATGCGATTATTTTGGCCGGGAGCATCGATTGCACATATGTTTCGTGTAAATTGAACCATGGTCGACTTTGTTACGAACAGCTCAGCTCGCATTTGATTTTTTCTTCGTCGAAATTTTGAAATACGTCTTTGCCGTACGGAATAAATGGTATAACATTCAAGATTAAAACACTGCTCAATTTTTCATTGAAATTATACGGTATTCTTCGAATGGAACTATTGTGGATCTGTCCCAATTTGAGATTTATGGACCATTTCAACCGAATTCTTGGTAGTTTTAAAAGGAAAACGTTTCTTAATGTGATTTGTATCCGGTGAATTTCTAATGGCATTCTTTGGAGAAATTTCTAATGGCATTTTTCTATGAAGTGGCCGACCAGATCCAGCCATGCTAAAAAGATGGTTGAGTAAAAAACGGCCATTGCCAAAAAAAAAAAAAAAAGTATGAATACAATGTCTATCGATTTGTCTGAAAAAACCTTCACACTCGAGTCGGTGATTTTTTTTTCTCCGTTGGCAGTGCCAATGCTTCAAAGAGTCAATAAATCTTTTTTATAATTTCGAAACTACAACCATAACAATAAAAAGCCCATTTATATTCTTAAATAGCATTGCATTAAAATTGAAACGACACATCCAGCAAACAATAAAAACAAAACCGTCGTCCGAACGACGGAGAGAGAGCAGTTAAACAAAATTGATATACTTATTATTGTTGGCGGTGCTGGTTTGGTTTGGTTGTGTTCTTTTTTTTCGATTCATGCACCTCAATCGCAAAATGCGGTGCATAAACAACGGTCGATTTAGCATTCAATATATCAATAAAAAAAACGGTTATGGCGAAGATGGCCATAGCGGAACAACGGTTCGATCGTATTAGCACTGTTCGACCGCGTTGAGTGTCTATAAGTTTTACTTCTGCAAAAAGGAGCAAAAATCCAAGGGAGAGAGAAAAAGAACACAACAACATTAAAAACCGGAGTAAAAATATATGCACAAGAAGAACGTACGTACATTTGAATTGCATGTACTACGCGATGGCCTAAGGGAAATCACGTCGAATTATTGATCCATGGAGACCCGTTCGGTGTCTGTCTGCACTCACTCCGTATGCATTTTTTTTTCTATACTTAACTGAAAATCGAGTATTGATCGCACTCCATGCGCTGATGTGTATTGTGCTCATGCAAAAAAAAAACAGAGATTCCACGTCACTATATCATTAGCCAGAGCTGGAGTTCGATTTCGTTTTTTTTTTCTCTCTCGTCTTTTGAATAAAATGTATATACACATTTTTCCTTTCCATCTCAAATACATTCCAATGAGGCTGGCAGAAACAATGCCAGCCACAATAGCCAAACGAACGATCGAACGAATGAAAGAAACAGACTCCGAATCCATCGATGAGGAGCACAAATCAAATCAGAATTTATATTCATGTGGAATGCATTGCATCTCATAGCAAAACTGTGAGTGCATAAATTTACGGTGAGCGCGCGCAGCAGACCGATGTTCCATCGTTTAATTTAGTTCATCTGAATAAGAAACAAAGAGAGAAAAGGACAAAGACGGAGACCGGAGAAAGAGAGAATGAGAGAAAGATCTGCCAAACAGCGGCTTGTATGCGCTGCCCATTGTATTACGATTGTTATTGTTTATTATTAACTGCGCATTCTGATGCATTGTTTGCACTTATGTGATTGACTTGTTGCACAGTTGCTATTGCCTATGCAATGCAAAGCGGGCAGAGAGAGAGAGAGAGAGAGAGAGAGAGAGAGAGAGAGAGTGCGCGGTCTCCGATGCATTATTATTAAGAGCGCGCATCGCCTCAAAACCGATTCGATGCAAATATGATTTCAATAAAATAATTACACAGCAATGAGAGAGAGAATCATTGTATATTCACAATCAAAATTGATGTCCTTAAGCTCTGCCATTCATGTGCTCCGCTGCATCGATCCACTTGCAATTTGATGGAAACGAACATTACGAAAAGCGCGTAATTGGTGCAATGTGAAAAGCTGGCAATTTTGGTCATCCAAATTGGATGTTCTCCTTTCCATTTTTTCCGTTTTGGTTTTTATTTCAGCGCAATGAGGCAGGCAAGTAAATGATGTAATTCACCGTCGTCGTCGCCGGCAACAAGCAATTGTAAACATCATCTCATGTCAGGGAAAATTGCTGCAACTTACACGCTTCATTATTCAATTTTCTTCGTGCGATCTGCTCACTTTTGAACATTCGCCTTCCGAACATAGATTTCTAAATACATCACTCTAATTAGCTTCCTTCCGCATTACATACGTTCTGTCCTATTCCTTTCTCTGTGTTATAAATAATGAAAAAAATACAACCATGTCGGACTTTCATCGTATTCGCCACAATTGCAATTGGCCCCGTGAAATTGTGTCTTTTATTGATCGCCGCTTTGTTGATTTTGCAAAACATATTTCTTCAGATGATTGAGTGCATATGCAATCAGATTTGTAATCATTTATTATTGCTGAACAAATTGAGTATTTCGCTTCATTTCTTTTTTGTTTCATTTTTTTTTTGTGTTGTTTTGCTTTGTGATTGGTTCTGTTTCCTGAGCGCTCACGCGCGCAAACACACGTAAAAATGCTGCGGTGAATGGATTTTTTTTCGCTGCATGTTTGTGTGTCTTTGCGTGGCCTGGCCATACAATCGAAGCTGGTGAAAATTTTCTTGCACTCATTTATCACAAATTATACCAAATAATAATAGCTTTGTGTCGTTGGTGTATCTCGTTGTTGCCGGGCTACACATCACCGTAATTACAGATGAAATATAAAAATTGTGTACATTTCGGTTGCAATGAAAGTTTTACTCTGCCGTCGCCTTCTTCTCACATGCACCATACTTTTGTGAGTGCGCGCAGCGCGCCGGCGCGGATGGTGTTTATATACATATAAAGTACATGTGAATTCGTCCACTATCATTTTTTATCATTTAATACCTGATGAATTATTCTGGCCTGTCTGATTTTTCCAATCGTCGCGATCATTTTGATTCGCAAACAACCGGCAATACAGTTATTTTGTCGTATTTTTTTTCCTTCACTTTTCTTCTGATCTGTGGATATGTGTGTGTGTGTGTTTTTTTCGCTTCACTTTGTGATGATCGCGACCGATCGATAAGCTCAAATTATTCACCTATAATTATATGGACAATAAATGCAATGTTAAATAATACAAGAATGTAGTTAGATCTTGTTAAAGTTAAATTGTATTGGAGTGGTATCCACTTCTCTTTCGCGTATGGCATACACGATGGTGCGGTGTGGTCTTTGTACGAATCGATTACAGTCAGTCAATCACACTGAGTCATAGATTGTTATTATTATTCGGCCAACTAAACGTTTTCTTTCGATCGAATCGGATCGAGTTGCTTCACAGAATCAGTTTGTGAAAAGATTTATTTTCTGGTTTTCCCTAACTCTGCTGGTGTTCACTACGGTACATAACGGGTATGTTTAGTGGCTAAATATCATTCTACGATAAAATTACGCTAAAATTTAATTGTACGTATTTCACTTACGATGTAAAGAGAGCAAGAAAATCAAATGGAAGCACAATTTGGCTGGTCTGTTCAATTCAAAAGGCACACTTGTATTTCCACGTCTAAACGCGGCAGAGAATGAAGATTATGATTAATAATAATCCATTTCATATTTAACAGTATGTAGCCAAATCACGAATTGCATCTCGTTCTCGGCACAAAAGCAAAGTACACAAATATTTTTTACCACAACGTTCAATACATACTACCCATTGACACAGTCCCCTTTTTTCCAATAAAAAGCAGACTGTGCCTCGGCAAACATTCCAAAAGTGGCTTCATTAATGCAATACCCGTACAGAAATTCCTTCCCTCTACTCTTGTTTTGTGATTCAATGCGACCGACTCTTATTAGATTGAATGCAAGCGAAATGAACTTCTTGAACTGCATTAGACACTGCGACAAGAATATTCCTACTGAAGTCTTCCATTCGATGTTTTTTTCGGTGTGTGTACGCATGTGGCGTTGCAAATGACGGTATTTTATTTTGCATTGTACGAATGTTGAAAACGACGCAATTTTCTGTTTTTCTTCGGTTTTGATCGTACGCAAACAACCACAGATACAAGTGACCGAATCAAATGTGATCAATGCTCACTGCGAGGTTCAAATCGTTTACTCGGTACCCGTCGCATAATTACATTATTCATAAAATGTTGAGAAAATTGATATGGCATTAGTCATCGCATTTGTGGGCTATATGGACACTGTGCAGTGCGGCCATAGCGAATTCCACGCGATTTGAAGAGATCAACGGAACGTTGGGAGGCTTTTTCGATCTCTCTTTCTCCGTCTCTTTCGGATAAATAAATTCGCTTTCAGTGAGTATAGCCAAAAACATTAACAAATGTGCACACAGCATAACATATGTAAAAAGCTTTGGATAATTGATGTCGATGTTATAACGTTTTTTATGTAGCCGTCAACGATGACGTTGTTGTCGTCGTCGTCGTCGCCAAAATCTTACATGCAAATCGAGTACTTCAACTTTTCGTCTGTAATTTGTTCTGGTTTTCAGTTTAACTGATTTTCGGTTTTCTTCCTCAACTTCACTTTTCGTGGAACTGGATTTGAACGCTTTTTATTTGTGTGTTTGTGTGCAACAAGAGATTGCAAGCTGTGAAACGACTTCAATTTGGTTTGGTGAGCGACTTTTTTTCTTCGTCTCTCTCTCTCTCTCTCTCTCTCTCAATCTAGTTAATATGACATAAAATATGAGTGGAGCTCCTTTAAGTACGACTAATCACAATCTAAATACGCCATACTTTGAAATCAATTATGTTATGGCGTCAGTTCAATTTGCAGCGTCATTTTTCGCTAGTGTGTATGCAAATCGCAATTTCATTCTCACAGTGGTTAAAAAATTTATAAAAGTATAATTTTTTAATTATTGTGTAAATCAATTCATAATTTTTCGATATGCAAATTACAATTTAATTACATTAATTCTATTCAAATAGGCTTCAATTAGATGTTCTAACTTGAAATATTGTTTGTTAATTGATCGTACTCGGCTCAATTAAGTATAATTCGATGAATGTTCAAGCTGAGTTTGGTCAAGCTTCAGTTGTTATGCATTTCACGTTCGATCAGTTAAAGTGGCTTAAGAACCGGGGGCTATAACGGAAATCACCTGGAAAAATGGTCGCTTTTTTATTATTCATCATAGCGAAAATACAAGAATATTGGAAAGTTTCGTTTTGCACTATTGAAGTCATCTGCAGACGAAGCGTGGCATATTGTTCATATTCGATACGATGAGAAGTATTCGTAAGACCAAGACGCGGTCCAAATAGCGTAAATACAAAACTTGTCTCGTTATCACACTTGTGTGATCACATCACACGTAAATTATAGAGTATTAAAAATACCTTAGTTTTTTTCTCTCTTCAAACGAAGTGCAACAACATTCTAATACATAAATTATGATGACAATAAAGGAGGAAGCGAAAAAATATTATTTGTATGAGGAGGTGAATGATGCTTTGTACGAAACGAACAGAAAAAAATAGCACTGGTTCTCCAAACACTTTCCGTGCCAGAGGAAAATCAGTTTATTTGCTTACACATGGCATAAATGTTATGCATACATCGGTTGAATACTCTCCTGAGTTTATAGCGCAACTCGATGCTATTTGATTGCTCAACATGAAGATTTTTTGCGCTGTTGTGTGCGTGTTTTTTTTTCTTCAATGAAGCAAAAGGGACATTATCGTTTATGCAAAGTTATGTGAACATTGCTTCTGGCTTTGTTTGGTGCTTTGACTTACGAATACTGAAGATACACTTTTTCCGCTCGAATTGTAATCGTCGCATTGTCGGCCACATGTCTTTCTTGTGAAACTGCACGTTGAAAAAAAAAAACCACACCATATTGTGTGCTGTAAAACGTTTGCAATGGACTTAAAACCCAGTTTTAGCGATGTTAAAAATATAACCACGTGCAAATTGTGGCTGGACCCAGCATAGCCTATGTGATTATCAAGACTGATAATCGTTGTACATGAAGAGGAGAAATACAATGCTATGGTTCAAACTAGTCAGCTTGAAATCAAACAGAAATATGCACAACAAAATTAAAACACGAGATTAAAAGGAATTCACTTTCACTATTAACAAACCCGGGCTGTTGGAATTCGCAGTTATTGAATTGATTTGATTTCGGAATGTCACTCGCTTGAGCCATGCATAAAATATAGAAACCTATGAATTTTTTGATTGTTGAGGACTCTAACGAATTTACTTTGAATGCGTTTAGTTCGAGAATTAAACTTTGACTTAAGAGCTGCGAATTGTATTTCTATCTTTTGTTTCCTGTATTCAGTCAAACTGACAATGATAAATTGGGACATATCAAATCAAAAAAGCCTCCAACAAGAGCTATGACCATTGAACTGGCGAGGATTTACGATAAAATGATCGTTTGCACTCTTTACATGTGTTTAATGTGTGATATGTTTGCGTGTGGTTAAAAACGAGATGCCAGAACAGCGTTGTTCGACTAGCGAACAAAAGACCTGAAGCAACAGAAAATATTCACCTTTCACAAAGAGAGACGAATACTCGAAAACAGCCTAAAACAAAAAAGCGGCCGATAAAGCGACGTGAAATTCCAATGGAGACCAATTTTGGATTTATTCAAGCAGTTTTCTTTTCGTTTTTCACACATGCGATTCCGACGTTGGCATCGAAAATAATTTGGTTCACACATACAGACACACGCACCAAAGGCTTGTCTTTTCCATGACAATCGATGCGCGTCATGCACGCAACGATTTCGTTTAACGATGATCGACACTTGCAAAGAAATCCAATATTTCGCACAATTCGCTATTTAAATACTTGCATTTTGCAAATAAACGCAATTTAATTAAATTGGCCTTACTCCGATTTTATTTCCACCAAACACAAAAAGAAACCCTAACACACCACTCTCTTTCGTTTCGCTCGGTCACACTGTCCGCACCATAGGTCGAAATTGAACGCTCTTTTTCTTCAGTTTCAACTTCGTTCTGTGTTGTTGTTTTTTATGTAATTTTCAGAAGAGAAAAAAATTTAATGTGAAATCCATTTAATGACAGCTAAATGACGAATTGATTGATGCTTTTTTCATACTTTAGGTTTATTCCTTGTGTTCAGACTTGAACCGCACATATGTGTCAATGGATTGGAGTTGCAGTGAATAAACCGAAGACAAAAAACGTATAAAATTTTTCTTTAATAAAGACGATAACTAGTCGTAAAAACGCGCAAGAAAAAGCGCTGGGATATTTTATTTGTCAGTCTGTGCGAACTTCAAAGAACAAATTAATATAGACATCAGACTTATTTCCGTTGAAGTGTGATGTTTTGTGGATTTCCGCCATTCTTTATCGACTCAAGGTAAAGCGAGTGATCGGCTACATTTTCGCTGTCGTAAGCTATTCACCTCCTCACTCTTTTGCTAATCATAAATATTTATATTCGATTCGCCGATATATTTTTTTTCTTCGTTCATTTTGGATTGACCCAGCATCGTTCCTGTCCGTATTTCGTAATTTTCACATTTGCAGCGGCGGCTTCGTCTTTCAACTTGAACACGGTGCCTTAGCTACATC
This sequence comes from Sitodiplosis mosellana, assembly GCF_009176505.1. NCBI lineage: Eukaryota > Metazoa > Arthropoda > Insecta > Diptera > Cecidomyiidae > Sitodiplosis > Sitodiplosis mosellana. Next base: position 189,474 of record NW_022595318.1, on the reverse strand, counting down.
GAAATGATGTCGAAATTATTGTGACATGAACTGTCAGTCAATAATTTTCGGCATAATTATTGAATATTTCTGCATTTTTACGGTAATTTCGAACACCAAATGTTCGTGCGTTGAATCAACTAAAACTTGGTGGAGAGAAAGAAGAAAAAACAATATATTCCCTTAATCTCATAAGCCTCATTCCAATACATCTGATAAGAAATTAATGCAATGGAATTTAAATGATAAATTCAATTAAATTAGCTGATGAAATGGAGACCATGCTGCTGTAATATTGATGTACAACAATCACCTCCGGACTCAAGGAATCGCAGTTGGGTGCGAAAAAATTCCATATGCATTTTGAAAACATTTTATTTTGGTTGATCAATGAGTGCTGCATTCAACATTGAGCATTGCTCAATAGGCAATAACCGCAGCCATAGCTGCGTTTGTGGACATTTTCGAACTTCATGTGCAGAAAATTGAACAATTTACAAGCATGACTCATGCAAAGTGTAAGCACGGCTATCATAGGCTCAACATATGCTCATTAGAAAGACATCAGTTTGAAATTCGCCGCAAATGCTTTTGGCGCGTATATATCACTTTCGAAGTGAAAGATATTGAACGTAGTTTTGATCAGTAAATTTTTAACGCACCAAACATGTCGACCGCTTAAATTCACGTGACAACAAAATGATTGAAACGTAAAGAAGCCGACGATTTGTGAACTAGACCACCCAAGGTGTTGTTTTCATCGTAGAGCAGAACTCAAGCCAAGCTCAAAAGATGAATTATATAAACCAAAAATCCACGGTGTGCTGATTTAAGCTTACCTGCTTCAGATTCCAGAAGGTTTGCCCATTTAAATGATTAATTTCAATTGCAGAAGGAAACAAAAATTTCATTATGATATATTGATTGTGGTTCGCCGAACTCCTCGCGATACCATCATTATTCCGTGCGACATAGAAATGGGTATTCGTCATTGAACGCTTTGAGTGACCGTGTCAGTCACTTATTTATTTGTTGTTTCTTCAGTTTTCACTATCAATTCATCGTTTACTACTATTTAGCATTTTTATCAAGATATTTTTTTCTATTGAAACAACGAACTTATTAACACACAAGAAGCTCGGATGCCATTCAAAAGACATTCGCGTAAGTTGCCGAGTCGCTTCGCCCATAGACCGAGCACAATTAAGACAAAACTGATATATGATTATGATATGAATTTCGTGTGGTGTAGTTTCACATGCGGCCACGATTCACAGTCGAGATGATCCATTCCGTTGTTCTGTTCATTCATTTCAAATGGTTCGCTCCTCAAACGGCGATTAATAAATGGCAACCGAGATTTATACTTGAAAGCTATTTGCAGCGTTTTATTATAATTGAAACTGATAAAAAAGAATCTCGTGAACGAAATTTGCAGCTCTTCACCACCACCAACACAGCACAGCATTGGTAAATAGAAGTGCATAAATCGGTGCAATCCGTTCGCAGATCCAAGCACTATACATGCAATGGCAAGAAAAAAAAATGAGAGTAGTTAAGAGCATCAACAAACGAATTTACATTAGATCGCGATTTTATTTATTAACAACAGTCGTATGTGTACTCTATTTCGTGAGCGCGCTCTGTGTGTTCGTCTACGCCGAACGAATTAAAAGAGTGTTAGCAATGAGCCAGTTGAACGATCAGAAATTTTTTTTTCAAGCGATGAACTGATTATTTGGAAAAATTTACAATTTTAAATGACGACCGACCGAAGTCTGATGCATATTTTAAATTAAGGCAAATGAATGCATTTTAAGCATCAACTCCGTCAGTGAAGGATGAAGTGATGCCAACTTGTGAAAGATCGGTAGAATGATGTACTCATTAGATATGAAGACGATGAAACTCATGCAAAAACCGACGGCGTTGGACTTACAGGAGCGAAAAATTAGTCATGAAACTTGCTCGCTCGCTTACTAGCTCGGCTTCGAATGCAGAAGATTATCGACGAGGTTATGAATATTTATTCTGATGGCATTTGCTTAATTAGAAATCTTGCCAATTCATCAATCGATATTTTAATTAAAAATTCAAAGCGAAATTACTCAACAATTATTCAAGCTGCATGCTTCCAACGTGACGAAACAATGTTCGATTACGATGCTATTAGTTTGAAATATGCACAAGTTTTCGATGGTTTGCTGCTGTATCGATGGCAGGACCATTTCAACGGCACGGCGCACGACTTTGAGTCATGCGATATGCTAACAGAATCGAGAAGAGAAGGTGGCCGAAAAATGTGGCTGACGAAAATTCATTTAGCAACAATGTGAGAGGAAGAAACCGTGCGCTGCAATCGATATATTTATATTTGTTCAGTTGCTGAATCAGAATTACGTAATTCTTCGCGAATATGCCATGAGATGCAGTAAACCAAATTCAACAACACAACGGTGCAAACCGGATAAATTTATTCAAATTAAACGGCTAACAAACCACTGGAATTCCATTTGAATGCGATGGTTTGTTTGCTTTTTCGAATTTATTTTTTGGGCAGTTCAATCCGTACCACAATCACATCCAATGCGTCGTTTCGTTTCGTTTTATATTCATTTTAATTGTTGGCTGTCTGATCTGGCAAGAAACCGTGTTCGAGCTGACAAAAGAAAAAAACAAACAAAGTGTGACCCTTTGCCGACTGAAAATCGACTTCTCACATTCGCCTCGTAATTTTATGACCATATAAAGAATACCTTAATCGATTAGCAGAGACAAATAAACGCGTGTTCACGCCGAATGCGAGACGCTTCATTCGCTTGCTACACAAAAACCAAATTGGCGGCGAAATCATCACGGAATCGGTAGCAGCAGACGAATGGCGTTAACAAAATGAAAACAAAAATTTCCATATTCCAACCACCCAATTATGTGCCAATAAATTAACTGCATAATTTTCCCATAGCCACACACAGCACACACCAATTGGTGAAAATAAAGGAACTTTACTCGTTTGTAAGCGTTGGCAAACCGATGCACGTAAACAAACATTCCACGTATCTCTCGCGGTGACTCTGGCAATTTGTTGAAAAATGCAATTCGAACGGCAAACATCCGGACAGCTGAGACGGAGCCAACGAACAGCAACAATGATTACGATTGAATGCGCGTAAATTGCTGAGCGACACATATATTGAAATGGGCACATTTTCGTAATGAGTTTGTCGTGCGCACACACGTGGAAACTACTCTAAAAGCATCTGAAATGTATGTCTACACAGTAGCATTGAATTCTTTGTGACACCGGTGCTCTCCGTCTGGAATACAAAAGGTGTTTCATTAGGCACAGTTGGAGATTATAAAATATTTTTGGCAACCTAACGGTCGTGGCGACTATTGATTGAGTCTATGTTTGATAACTCTCTACTAGTGATTTTTCATAAGTATCATTAATCATATAATGCTCGATTTCTTATGATACACCCTTTGCACTGCCGTTCAATTTGTAACGATACTCAGTCTTTCTATTCTATATAATTGGATGTACATTGTACACTGGATATATTTGTATCATTAACAATCCTATAAACAACTAGTCTTTGTACAGACACATTTCACTATAGTCTTTCCAATCCAAATTCTGATGAAAAAATGCGAAATTTCAATAGTGGATTTATCCTCCTTTCATCATACTTGGGAATTGGGATTTCATCCTTTATATATAGTAATTGGTTAGAATATAACCGATTCAAGGGAAAAAAATTCATTTTTTTCCGAAACTCATCGTAGGATATGTACATTTCCAAAAGAGAGTTGAAATGTGATCAGTTGCCGCAATGATGAAGGTACAGTGTATCTGTACACATTTTTGTGGTTTGAAAGAAAGACCTTGTTTGAAATGCAAAAAATCGAAAAAGTAAAAGTGCGACGATCCGGGTACAATGCGTGCTTCAGTGTATAAAGGAGGCGACAAAACCAAACCACTGATCGGATGAGTGTAAGAAAAAAGTACATGCAAAAAAAGTGGAAGAGGCAATGAAACAAAAGCATAATTCAAGCAACGTGTGAGTCTGCTACACTGTTTATGAGATGAAGAAAAAATCTGATCGACTCTTTTCCCTGCAAATAAATGGAGACTCATTGTTTTGTTTTATTTTCATTTTTTTTCTTTTGCTTGTTCGGACGATCGAGGAAGAAAAGACCTTGTTGCAAGGTATTTTTATGGTTTTCGGTTTTGCGTGTTTTAACTTATCCTTTGATCGATGGTCGGATCGATTTTGTCTACATACTGTGGACCAAAGAGTGTCTGAGGCATTTGGCACACTTGATAGTGTTAAACAGTGTGTACAAAATGTGTGCTTATAATACTTAAAATGAAAATTAGTCAAGATTAACGGCTTAACCAGAATATAGGTCAAATATGCAGACAATTTGACCACTGAAGTTAATATAAAATCCAGAAATGAAAACATGGTCGTGTTGCCGGAGATATGTAAAAACTTCTAGCAAGAAATGGTTCAAATCAGCTTTTTTATTGTCATTAGGAAGGATGCTTTCGATTTGGATGCCACTGATTTATTTTTATAGCTCCTAATGCGTCTGGTTCAGTAGCTTTTCACCCTCTTTTGTACCTGCATTAATGATCTTTTCTACCTTGTATTCACATTTCCTAGAGACTCATTACTTAAAGGGTATATAATACGATCAAACGTGCGGAGAAGACAGCCAGTTATGTGTTGATGTTCATCAAGAATACTACATCAACGTGTGAACTCCAGTCGAAGTTATTCAAACGTGAAAAAAAATTCTGGGTCATTTTAATAAACATTTGATTACATCAAAAGGCGTTTCATATTCAACGTTTGCACCAAATTTGCAGTAATTTAGAAAATAAGTTTTAATTGAAGTAAGTTTTGTTCTAGTATGTATATTTGTTGAAATTGCTGTCCGATTTATTGAATAATTTTTCGTTTGCTGCACCTTTCACAGGAACGGACATCAATTTTTGAGAAGATGAAACTAACAGATTTGAACATGGATTGCCTAGAAGGAATCTTGGATCATTTAGCATTTGCAGACATTCTCAATGTTGCAGATTCAAACAAACGTCTACATCATGCATCGAAATTTATTTTTGTTCGAAAATTTGGCAGCTACGAATTTGTGTTTGGCAGCTATGATGTATATCAATCTGGACAACGATCTTCGGAGCAATATAGCGATAAATTTGCGGTCGATGATCAAAAATCTGTTCTACAAACGCTACGCAAATTTGGGAGTCTGATATCTCGAATCGATTATAGGGCTAAAGCGAAAACAAGCCATATTACTGACTACATAAGTGAGTTCTGCCAAGAAAACCTCAACGATATCAAAATTTGGATAAATGAGGACAATTTACTGATCAGTATTCTACAAGTTTTGGGCGAACATGCACAAATTCTTGAGAGTCTCACACTGCGAGATGACAACAAATTTTTAGAAGTTTTCAATGGAGAAAAAATTTATTTAAGAAACGTAAAACATTTAAGGGTTGAAAAGATACATCATCCAAGAATTCTAGAAATTGTGAAAGAAATTCCATTTTTATTTGATCAACTGGAAACATTTCAATTGATTAGTTCACATGACCAGGTATTGAATGAACACCTCTACGATTTTCTCCGGAATAATTCATCGATAAAAAAATTGTGGATAGACGGCTTGGGCTGCTCTGTAGACTATTCACGGTTGGTTCAATGTTTGCCGCTACTAGAAGAAATTACATACCATCCTGAAAAACTATCTGTTGATGAGGCATTACATGTCATAACTTTGTTCAAATCTCTGAAATATTTCTACTTTCGAGTGCATGAGTATCGTGAATACAAAGAATTACAGGCACATCTGATTGACGGTTGGTCAGTGCGATTTGATTTAAATGATTTCGATAGGAAAAATGTCACTTTGAAAAGACGAATTTAACAAAACCATCAAATTTCAAATCAGTTTTTATGCTTTGACATTTTCATCTTTCTACATCACAGGACCATTCGGTATGTAAATTTCTTATGCAGATTTAGATGAAGTTGTCCGATGGACATAATAAATTCATAATCAATGTGAACAACATAGCATTGAAGAGTAACACAAGTAAATTGCTGACCAAGCGGTCATTGCACCATAAATTTGAATATTGTTTAGTTAGTAAGAAATGGAATAAATGCACTTTAGTTGTTATTGACACTTTGGCGTAATCAGTTGTGTTTTATTGACTACCCATTATTAATGCTCAGACATTATTTGTGTTTTACTGACAACTCATATCAATGGTCAAACATTATTTGGTCCTTCGATTAACGTGTTTGTGAATTCGTGTATTGTGAAACAATGTCGACAGTTTTGGAGCTATTGAATCAGCAAAAACAATCCATCGATGTTTTGAAGAAAATAAGAAAAAACTATGGAAAAGATACAAAAGATAGGAAAGCTGAGCCGAATTATTACGAGAAAAAACTGAAGGCATTGGAGGTGGGTGGCGTTTGATGCGAATAACCAAAAGTTGACTCCGCATAGTGATGAGTATAAACAGCAACCGTACTTTCAAGAGAAAACATTTGAAGCAACGCGCGAACTCTTACAAGATGATCAAGAAGCATTGAAGCAATCTGTGGAAAATAGCTCGAAAGATAGTGATGGATCAGCTGAAGCGGGAAAAAGTGAACAACTCATAGAGATGAATCTGATGGACGATGAGAGCGATGCTGAGAATGGGATTGGCCATAACAACGATGAGGACAGTTATACCAGATCGATGAGTGAGGTGCCAGCGGAAGCGAAAGTATTATTTTTCCAACATAAAGAGTTAAAGCTTGTATTGAATCAAATCGAAAGTTTAAGTGTGTCCGAATCTAAGGGACTAGCGTGTGCTCAATTGGAAAACGTGAAGTTATTATGGGCAGAACTTAGACTGGCTTTTCGAAATGTGTCGATAAGCGAAAACAGTAAAAGTTTTGACAAGATCAATTTTGGCGCGATACAAAAACAATATTTGAGTGCTTTCGGAAAACTGAGTGAAATGAGCAGCGGAAAGGCGAGCAAAAATGTGCAATTACCGAAGCTACAATTGTCAATGTTCGACGGTGATCCGGATAATTGGATGACGTTTAAGGATTTATTCGACAGAATCGTACATTTGAACCCGTCACTTCCAGAAGGGATCAAAATTCAATATTTGAAAACGCATATAACCTCGAGAGCTCTGGGGTCGGTGAAGCATTTGCCAACAACTGAGGCAAGTTATTTGAAATGTTACGAAACTTTATGTAACAAATATGACAACACAAGAGCACTTGTTTCGCGGTTGATCGATCAATTACTTGATTTAGAAATTCAAAAAAGTGAATCCAGTGGTGGATTAAAATTAATTCATGACAAAACGGTTGAATGTTTAATGTCAATTGAGAGTGTTGGGACCAGCGTAAACAACTGGGATGTGTTATTGATTCAAGTATTAATGAGGAAACTCGATGAAAAAACCATCATTAACTATGAAAGCAGGTTGGAGAACGTGAAAGAAAATCAGACATTGAAATCGTTTTTAAAATATCTCGAAAATAGATATTTGGCATTGATGTCAGCGGAATCAAAAACGCGGTCATATACCGTCAACGAAAAAAGTGAAAAAAATCAGAAATTTGAGGAAAAGGTTGAAAAAAGCGTCAATTTTTTATATTGTGAAAAAGAACACGATGGTGGTGTGTACAAATGTACAGAATTCAAAAAAATTGATGCGCAAAAACGTAGTGAGTGGGCAAAAGAAAAAAAAAGTCTGTTTCAATTGCTTACAAAAACATAAATTTGGTGAGTGCAAATCGAAATTCAATTGCAAAAAGTGTAATAAGCGGCATAATACTCTGTTACATTTTTCAACGAACACTGAAATGAAAAGCCAAACGTATGATGTGAAGAAAACCACATTGATATCAGCAGCAGCAGGTGAAGGAAGTGAAGTTGCTCAAGTGAATAAAGTATCAGCAAATGAGCCACATAACAATTTATTGGCGACGGCTTGGTTCAATGTGGCTAGTAAAAATGGAGAGATGTTTTTGCTAAAAGCGGTAGTGGATCAGGGATCACAATCACCAATTATCACTGAAAACGCATTACAGCTATTGAAATTGAATGGGGAACGTGTCCGTGCTGGTATTGATGGAGTAGAAGGTAAAAAATCTACTTCAAACAAAAGAGTATCATTGTCCATTAAACCACGACGTGGTTACCACGTTTTTCGTCGGAATATACGTTGGAATGCGAGGCGTTGGTGATGAAAAAGATAACCACCTTGTCTGTGTTTAAAGGTGATTTAAGCCAATATGATCACTTACAAAACTTGAAATTGGCAGATCCTACAGTGAATGATGACAAAGATATTGATTTGCTACTCGGAGTAGCTGAAATCGGCCGTATTGTGAATAATGGCCTTGTAGAGGGTGCAGACGATGCTCCAATCGCGATGAACTCCGAATTGGGATGGATGATCATGGGCCCGCATCGTGACAATGATAAAAAAAACAACAGTCAAAATTACATCGTTGATTTTGAATAGCGAGATTGAGAATAAAATTGAAAAATTTTTCGCAAGTGAAATGATGGGAAGCAGTGCCTTCGTTAGAGCCGATGCAACGATGCGGCGCATCGAGGCGCTGACGATAAAATATTTTTCAAAGAGTAGAAAAAATCAACTTAAGCGATGAAAAATTGAAAAAAATGCGTTCTTAAAGCGCCTTTTTCTTCGAAAAAAGGCGCTTTAAAATTGGAAAAATGAGTATTTGCTGCTGAAAAAGGCGCTCCAAGATTGAAGGATGCGCCTTTACTTGTGAAAAAATGCGTTTATCTCGATAGAAAAAACAACGTGAAAAACGGATCACCAGAGAAAAAATGCTCATTTTTTATACAGTGTTTTCGAATAAGTATCATTTTTCTTCGAAAATGAAAATGAATGTTCTTTGCAATTCTATGTTTTTTTTTAAGTTCATTTATCTTTGCTCACAAACGAAAACGGTCGAATTTGATTTTGCATCGTAAGACTTCTATAAAAGAGTCGAGTAATCAACTTGCAATGAGTTAAATAAATGAATCATAGCGTTTATAAGAAAGTCTGATTCTTACACTTGAACGCCATGTAAACAGAAGAGAGCGAAACGCGCATAGCCTATTGATTTGTGTATAGACGTTACAGTTTCGCGAGAATTGCTGATTTCTCAATTATTCAGTTAATCAGAATAAACAATTCGACCGTGTACACTTCGCTGTTTGTCATGGAATCAGAATACGGAGAGCACAGTATTCACTTGTTCATTAACCGAAACAGACCGAAATGCAAATCGTGACAACATTAACAAAAGAACGAAAAATCGACCATGTTATAGATATTCTCAATGAATTGAGACGCATGGACAAAGAAAAGTTGGTTCCAAACGAAGCTATTGCGTATAGAATTTTTTTGACTTTACCCGTTTCCGTAGCAAGCGGTGAACGAAGTTTTTCAAAATTGAAAATATTAAAAAACTATCTACGGAATAGTATGGGCCAGGAACGATCAAGTGGATTAGCCATAATTTCCATCGAAAATGATATTGCAAGTGACATAAATTATGATGAAGTTATCCATGAATTCGTGTCTGCTAAAGGAAGAAAAGGTGTATTCAAATAGCTATATCTCTTTTCACACACTTCAACAATGTTGAATCAACATGAACATCTTTACACAGTATTATACAAGTATTTTTCAAAGATCCAAAGAATTAACCAAAACGTATTATAAACTAAACTTTAAAAAAACAATAAAGATATTTCTTATTATTGTAGAAGTAAAAATTATTGCTCATTTTTTTTTCATTATTTAATTTATATTAAACAATTTCGGAAAAGCCGCAAAATTTTAGTTTGCATCGGGGCGCGATTTGGTCTCGCTGAGGCACTGATGGGAAGTGTTGATAGTGATTGCTCGCAGTTATCGGATGAGGAAAAATACTGTGAAGAGAATTATTCGAAAACAACAAGACGAAATGAAGAGAGCAGAGGGCACATTTTTCATAGTAAACAACATGTTTTTGGAGGCAGATAGGTCTTGATCGATAGGATTTGTTCCCATCTACATTGCCTAGTGTACAGATATGTGCTTTTTGAAGTTTGGCGTTATAGTGGTCCGAAAGAGGAGATGTCATGAAATTTTGGCAAGTAAAACATTCATCATCTCAAGTCACACATACCTCGCATACAAGAACAAAGCAAACAAATTAGAAGAAGAAAATATTTATAAAGGAATACATATTGGCACGAGATGTTTGAATAACAGTCACCTGTAACAAGTTTAAAACTTTACTCCAGCTTGTGATCAACTCGAAATCATTATAAAATTGTCATATATACCTATATAATGAAAGGAATATTCCAGTCTGGAATTTTAGAATTTTCTATTGACGTCAATTGAGAACTATAGAATTTTCTATTGACGTCAATTGAGAACTCATCATGTCTCAAAACACATGTTATTTCATTTTTCGGGCAAGGTGTGGCAACGAATTCGGACTGTTTTTTTGGTCCAATAAAAACGAATAGTTTTCCGGTGAATGGAAAATTCCGAAAAAAGGCCACTGTGCTCTGAAACGGATCTATTTTGGAATCCCCTTCCACGGAGACCATTTGATAGATAAGGTGTTTAGAAAGTAATCAGAACGCATTTTCAAGGACTGGATTACTTTGTTCTTTTTTGTAAATATCTATAAATGGGCTCGAATTAGTTGTCACACTGTGTACATGTTGTTTGATCACGGAATGTGTAGTTCTCGTGTAATTTTTTATTTACATTTCATACAAACAGTGAGCATTTCTGATAATGAACAAACATCACGCGAATTAAATAGGAACGCATATTGAGGTACAGAAATTGTTCAGTATCGAGTTGGAAATTCATTTACAAAGGTAAAACAGATATTTTCCATTTCAATTATTTTTTATTGAACCAAACATTTTTGTATTGGCAAGTTTTCTTTTAACTCTAATATGTTTCATAAAAACATCATTTGAATCAAACATATTTGCTGTTAAGTTGGAAAAATAACACTGGCCACCCCGTGTCGAAAATTTTTGACTGTCTAAGTCAGTCGATTAATTTGGGACATTCAGTGACTATTTGACTGACTAGAAGTGATTGTCTCGAACAAAATAAGCAACTGCAGTTAACTTTAATCACAAATCTATTCGTGAGACGTAAAAGAACGTATGTTTTTTTTCAGTTTTAAACATTTGAAAAGGAAAGTATGTTTTCGATCGATTTGGTCTGAGTAAAAGAGAAGTATGTTTGATGGCAACTAAAAATGGTTAAAAGAATGTATGTATTTTGAATGGTAGCGTTAGCGAAAAAAGAATGCATGTTTATGGTCAAGTAAATTTTGCAAAAAGAATGCATGTTGTTCTATCTATTCAGTTAATAATAAAGCGAAGCATGTTCTCATACAATTATATTGTCAAAAAAGAAAATATGTTTGCTAAAATAGTGTAAATAATTAAATTTATTCCGACCGCATTGAACAGGAATTCATAAACCTTAATACGCTCGGACAAGCGAACGGTCGGAATCAATTTTATTATTTACACTATTTTAGCAAACATATTTTCTTTTTTGACAATATAAATGTATGAGAACATGCTTCTCTTTATTATTAACTGAATAGATAGAACAACATGCATTCTTTTTGCAAAATTTACTTGACCATAAACATGCATTCTTTTTTCGCTAACGCTACCATTCAAAATACATACATTCTTTTAACCATTTTTAGTTGCCATCAAACATACTTCTCTTTATTGCTACGAAGTTGGACAAACTTGCGTTCTTTTACGTCTCACCAATAGAAATCACTCTTAGTCAAAATGTCCCAAATTAGTCGACTGACTGAAAGAATAACTAAACGTGATCGTCTCCATACAAAACGCATGATTTCAATCAACAATTTTATTTCATTGTGAACTTTTTCCTCATTTTTAACAGGATGGCGAAATTATTGATATTTTTCTTTGCTTTGGTGATTGTGATCAACACCACAAACGCAAATGGTGACGTAAGATTACACTTTATTCTTTCAAGAAATACCCATAAATGTTCTATTTCCTGGGTGCACGATCGAAATCATTGACCATTTTCTAGATATAAGGAAATACAAACTTTTAGTAAAGAAAAAATGAAGAAATTACAATAAGGCAAAAATAGAAATTATTTAAGGGCCTTTCAAAAGGTCATTTCAAAATAAGCAAACTCAACAAAATCCGTCGCACAGAAAGCAGTTGTGCGTATATGTATGCGTGTATGTATGCGCTGAACGCTCAAAGCCGAGTTCCGTACGAAGCATGGCTACAGTGATGGAATGAATTACTAGAGAGCGTTCGGCACATAGGAAATACGATGAACGGACGATGTGTATGCGAAAAAGTCCGATGTGCAAACAGCACGGCTGCACAACTGCTTTCTGTGCGACGGATTTTGTTGAGAATTCTTACATTTCACCACTTAACTTCCGCGAAATAGGATATCATAGAAGAAGAACAATTGAAAATTGTCCAAAAGCATAACGCAGATTTTGAGAAAGGAAAGACTTCATTCAAAATGAAGGTGAATGTCGCAGCCAGAAAACTCTTAGCTCTGACATCTAAATCTAAGAATATAATGAACGAGTATGTAAAAAAATCTTGTATTTTCATTCAAGATGACAAAAAATTATGCGATTATTCTACCATTGCAGATTCAGATCTTTGGCAAAGAACATCAAACAATGTACGTACAAACCATGTGTATCAAATGTATCGGAAGAAGTACCCGCATCCTTTGACTGGAGAAAGCGTGGTGCTGTAACAGAAGTTGGATTCCAAGGGAACTGTTCATCATGCTGGACATTCGCTGTCGCGGGGGCATTGGAAGGCTTTTATAAAATTAAAACTGGAAATTTGGTACGACTATCGCAACAGTACCTACTCGATTGTTCCGACTATGCCCAAATCGCAAAAAAAGAAGAAGACAAATGTAAAACAGGCAATTTTCCACAATTGGGATTGGAGTTTGTACGAAAAAACGGCATATGTCTAGCGGATAGTTATCCATACACTGCCAAGAGCGGTAAATGCGACAAAAGCATAGAACGCACCAACTTTTATGCAATCAAAGATATTAAGCAGGTTAAAAATGATGAAGAAACAATGAAAGAAGCACTATATTCGAATGGACCATTGGTTGCTGGCGTGTATGCTCTTGAAAATTCATTCGAATTGTACGAAGGGGGCGTATACTACGAAAAGAACTGTTGGGAAGGAAGAATGCATACAGTACTCATCGTTGGATATGGCCATGATGAACTGCAGGGAGATTATTGGATAATAAAAAACAGTTGGGGCCGAGATTGGGGCGAAGATGGGTATATGAAATTAGCTCGAAATAGAGACAGACATTGTGGTATTTCATTTACAGTTTACTTGGTTAAATGAGTGTCTTATTCGATGAGTTTTTCTAGTAGTTTTTCCACCAAATTTTCCTCTGTAAACAGATAGATGGACAGATTTAAGACCATTCTCACTTGTGAACTGGATTTATGGGAATGCAAAATTAACAAACGATTTTAAATAAAAGTTGAGTATGAATCCATAGTGTTGTTTTGTTCTTTATATAATTTTGTGTTCAACCGCCACATCTATTTGTTGCTTTGTTCTGAAATTCGCTTAATATGAGATTAATGGATTCAGTCGATGACGAAATCATTATTCAATATTCATTATTTTGGGTATGTTTTTTTGTCATAGATGTCCATGGGACAGAGATTGCCCATTCTCTCAAATCACAATTTGGACCATTGGCAATAATATTATTTCTAAAGATACCGAAAAGTAGTTATCTACAAGGGATTTTGATTTTGCGGTCTAACTCTTCAACAAATCAAGGTATCGACAATTTCTCTGGACAAATCAAAGATAATGTGATTTGCTACAGATTCAGCCACTAACAATACCAATTAACGGGCAAATCACTCTAAAGTAATTTGTAATAGAGAAAGTAATCGAGAAAGTAATTTATGTGTAAAAATCTCGATTACTTTTAAAAAATTGAAATTGAGTGTTAATCTGAATTGCGAATAAGAAACTAATATTGAAATATAACAAGAAAACCAACTACCCGGGCATTGTATGTCACGAAACATTGAAAACAATTCAAATATCCATCAGAGAAAAAAAATTAAAGCGAAAGAAAAGTTTATATGTTTGTTCATTTCTTTCCAAATTCTTTTAATAAAATAAAAGTATTTAAATGGAACGCGTACAAAGTCTTTTTTGTATGAACAATTTACGTGAAACATAATTGTCACTGGAAAAATCAGTTTGTATGAAATTTATTGGAGACTTACAGTCAAACTTTTGTCTGTTTTTGTCTTGGTTATAAATACTTAAATGACTAGAAAAAAACTCGTGTCTAAACGCATTTCGACATCGAGTGACGAATAGATAGAATTATTCCTGAAATGTTCTCATCTGACATTCGGTAACGGTGTTTACATATTTCGTTTTTTTGTATTTTCTTTCTTTTCGATTTTTGTTGACTTTCAATTTTGTTTGAACATTACTTAGTATTTCTGGTTTTGTCCTGGTTCTCGTTCTGATACTCGGCAAAGGTCTCATCATTGATGCTATTTGAGAATTTAAATTCATTTTTCCCATGTAAATTGTTTTTTTCACATATATTTAGTTTAATTTCTTTGAATAATAGTAAATTCGTGATATCTCTGATAATTTCAACTAATTTAAAATTTACAGGCTTTGAAATAAGGATGAGAAACGTTAGCGAAGCGTTATTTCGAGTCATGAATTATACTAACATTTTCCATTGCCAAATGGATCAAGTAATGTGCTGAACAAGAAGCCTCAATAATTCATCGAAACATATGTTTTCCATTTAACACTATGATTGTTCTTGGGGCACCCAGCGAACTTTAAAGTTGAATAAAAGTACTAAACAGTGTATAAACCAACCGGAGTTAAGTCTCATTGTATAGATTGAACATTTCTATACACGAATGAAAAAAAAAACATATGCATATGTATGAGTATGTGTAAAATACAGCCTGCCGCAAAACATGTTACGCTGTTGTTCTTGGGGGACCACAGGGCCCCATGGCTATTTTATATTATAACTGGACTATGATAAGAGATATTGACTAGGTGTCTATGACGAAGTTGTAGTACTCAAGCTGCTCTACAACTTTGCCGAAGACACCAAGTCGTTACCTCTTATCAGTTTCGCGGAATACGCGAGAAACCGCAGAAAACCGCGAAAAAACGAGTTTTTTTCCTTATCATTTTTCACGGAACTGATGAGAGATAACGAGATGGTGTCTAAGGCAAAGTTGTAGTTCTGGTCGAGTACTACAATTATTCTGATTCATTATTCAGTTATCTCTTATCAATTACGCGAAAAACCGCAAAAAAACGCGAAAAAACGCGTTTTTTTCCTTATCGTTTTTTCACGGAACTGATAAGAGATAACAAAATAATGAATCGGAATAATTGTAGTACTCAACCAGAACTACAACTTTGCCTTAGACACCATCTCGTTATCTCTTATCAGTTCCGTGAAAAATGATAAGGAAAAAACGCGTTTTTCGCGGTTTTCTGCGGTTTCTCGCGTATTTCGCGAAACTGATAAATGATAACGACTTGATAACTTCGGCAAAGTTGTGGAGCAGCTTGAGTACTACAACTTCACCACAGACATCAAGTCGTTATCTCTTATCAGTTACGATAAAAAACTCGAAAAACGCGAGTTTTTGATAATCATTTTTCGCGAAACTGATAAGAGATAACGACTTCATGTCTATGGTGAAGTTGTAGTACTCAAGCTGCTCTACATTTTTGTCGAAGAGGCAAGTCCCTTACTTCTTATCAGCTTCACTAAAACGATGTGGGAAATTTTGCGATTTTCGCGTTTTTTCGCGTTTTTCGCGGAACTGATAAGAGATAAGCAATATTTGTTGCACCAAAATTATAGCAAACTTTGAGTATTACAATTTTGTTTCAGACACTAATTTGTTATCTCTTATCACAGTCCAGATTTCATATGAAGTATCTTGGGGGCCCTGGAGTCCCCCAAGAACAGTAATATGTTGCAAATATGAAGAACAGTCATAGTGTTAAATTCAAAAATCATGGATTTTGAATAGTCCTTTCGTCGTCGACCGAATCCAGTAATCTCATATTCAACGAATTTCAGAACAAAGCAACAAATAGATGTGGCGGTTGAACACAAAATTATAAAGAAAAAAGCGTTGAAAATGTTTGTTAATTTTACATTGTCATAAAAGTAAACTTACAAGTGAGAATTATCCAAAATCGGGTTTCATGTACAGAGGTGAATAATCTCTGGAAAAAACCATCGAATCGGACATTCATTTAACCAAGTAAACTGTATCACGGAGGACGATAGTCCGACAAGTGACGCTCCAACAACTGTGCACTTCAAGCCAAATATAAAAAATGCCAGTTTTTGCGTCACGAGTATATATATACAGTAAATATGCTATTTTCTCAGGGCACTATTTGGGCCCCGGCATGTTAGGTACCGTTGGAAAGGTCTTGGCCCAAATAGTCGGAAACACCATATCCCCCATGCCTAAAGAGACCACACTAACGGGTGTCTAAAATTTATTTACAATAAGGAAAAATATCGCGTCACGACTTTTGAACGGCAAAACGCTTTAAAGCTTGACTTGAAGACTAAATTCAAAAGTCGTGACGCGATATTTTTCCTTATTGTAAATAAATTTTCACAATAGTGAATGCGAAAAAACACTTTTGAATTTCGTTCCCAGTAATATAGCGTCCTAGCGTCACTCAAAATGATATCAGTCATTTTGAGTGGTGAATCCACGCACAGGAGCGTCACTTCATTTTAACCTCGTCTAGAGGTTTTTCATCTGATATTTTTAGACTAATTTTTTTTAACTTTGTAAAATCTAAAAGTCTATAGTAAACAGAATTGGCAAATAATCCAAACATAAAATCAACCTTTCTCAAATCGACTGATTATCGCTGATTCAATGCGAGTGAAAATAAACAAACATGGAACGAAACAATAAAAAAAACATTAATACCAATGCATAATAAAAATTGGGATCAAATAATCAAGAAACTAACCTCCGAGTTCAAATAGCTATTAAAGTTGCTTTTTCCTTTGCACGCAGAATCAGTATTCGAGCATAAAATTTCGTGATTGGATTCAATAGATGCCATTTATTTAAAGATGAAAATACCCTAAACGTAACTCGTCTATTCTGAAAGATAGAGAGAGAAATAGAGAGATGAACACTTGGTACGTAAATTTGAAATTCAATACATATACATACATTATCAGCGGCAATTTGTCAATACAAATAAGTGCACCACTTCTTGATTTTTTTTTTGCATTTTGGAAGTCATGAGATAGTTTGTGCTTGACTGTTTGACAACACATCTCTTCCTTTAAATACGATACAAGTATAAACTATTTTAAATTTCATTTCCAATTCAAGTTATGTTTACTTCATTTTTGATAATCCACAAAGTTTTCAATCTACAGTTATAAAAAGGTATTGATTAATTGAACAAATTGGAATCGACGAAATGGTTTATTTTCCAATTCTTGTTGTTGTTGTTCTTTTTTTAGTTGAAAGTCACCGCGATAGTCTCGACCATTAAACGTCAAACCAACAACGCCACGCATTTTGACGAGAACTACATTGATGTATTCAATGCAGTGTCAAACATAGTCGTCATTGTGTTATGTGGTGAAATAATAATTAATATTTGAATTTTAAATAAATAAAAATGTTTCGATTCCGCCAAATAAAATTGTGCAAATATGTGCCGCTGGCACACAAGACAAAAAATTGCTTTCTTTCGGGAGATTAAACCCGTATTCAAAAAAATTGTTTTTCTTCCATTTTCAATTGAGTTGTATGAGAGTTTCCATAATTTAAAAAAAAAACACAAAATGTTGGATTCAAAATAAAACCTGGTTCGTGGCAGAATTGCTTTTTTAATTTTGCGGACCATACTGAGAAAACGTTTGCTTTCGAACAGAAAACTACACTGAAACAGAAGTTGATTTGACATTAGCTGTGATGATGAACAAGTGCGTTTGTAAAGTGAGCGCGTTCACTTCGTGTCAGCAGGTTTTGGACGAATTTCATTTTGCAAATGATGTTGTTGTTAGTGAAATGATACCCCCGCGTTGAAAGTATTGATTTTATTTTCTCTTAGGGGGTTTAAATGGACTTTGAATTAGCATCAACTTTCTACAACACTTTTGAATCAAGGCGCTTCCTTTGTGTTGCTTCGTATTTCAAGGTAATGTTTCAATCTATCTGAATTTTGATTCTTGTTCAAATTTGCAGGAAAATGCAATTGCTACGATCAATGGATTTCAAGTGCAGGAATGGGACGTAATTGGCCAGCATCTCATAGTAAATATATCAAACATGTGTTTTAAGATTGCTGAGCATCTCAGCATTTCGTAAGGCACGGATATATCCGAGCATATCGACGACGCATACTGTATAATACAGTGACGTGTGTTGCTACGTGCAGCCGTAACGACTCGACCGAAGTATGTTCAGTTGGTGTAGCTGCACGCAGCTCAGCAATCTTAAAACACATGTTTGAAATATATACTTGTTGAAGAAAAAAACACTGTTTAAAAACGTTTCATAATGTATCTTTATGTTGCAGCTTTTTTATTGGAATTATCATGGCTTTTCGGTTGAACGATTCGATGAATGCAACGGTATGGTTTCGGCCACTGTCGTTTGTTGGTCAAGAATTGATGGTACTCAGATCGTATGTATTAAACCTGAATTGTAACTTGAATTGTTTCAAGTAATTTATTGATAACTTTTTTTTCACAGCGTTTCGTGGATTCGTTCATTTTTGATATCGATGGAATGTCGTTTAAAATAAAAAAAAAAACTTATATTCATCGTACAATTTAATAATTTTATCCACAATGAATTTAAAAAATCAAATCATTTCAAAAATCACACCAGCATAAAGAATATCTTTGATATACATAAACATGGTTGTAACATTTTGAATCGGGTCGTTTGAAATCGGCCAAAATATAAAAAAACTATAATAAACTCATAAGAAATTTAAGATATCGCTGGATATTTTTATTCTGGCATCCGAACCTTTTAATTTTGTTCTTATATTTATATTCACTAGCAAAAGATGTATTTTCCTTCACTGTTCATTGTAAGACACACACCAGTGTCGTATTAGGATCAAATCTCTGTTATTTTTTTAAAATCGATGTCAACTAAATCAGTGAAAAAATTATAATAAAATACACGGTCGGGTCGATCTGTCCGAAATCCGTTTTTTCAATCGTACACGCGGCCACCAAAACTTATTTCGATTTGTTTTCGTTGAAATCGACTTGGTCGAGGTATTTGTGGTTATGTGTGCCATACCAAAGTAGTAGAGCTCTCATGTATTGAAATTATATTTCAAGTTAACAGTATAAAATGCCACAAATACGTAACACTCGGACGGCATACAACGGACCAAAAGAGAGAAAGAGAATGGGTGAGCTAGTAAGAGTTCGACAAATAGCAACACCAACAAATAAAACAAATGAGAATAGATTGAATCGGTGTAGCAAACAGTCAATAGCACCGGTCATCGATTTCATACGGCAGTCAGAGTTTGAGTTTGTATTAGAACGAGAATAAAGATGTAAACGGAAAAGCAAACAATTGCGAATCGAGACGAATGAAAAAACAAAACTACGCCACATTCTGATATGCGAATGTGAGTGAGACGGGAGAAGAAGTGAGTGGAATGGTGTGTGAAATACGATACCAACAACTTTATTGCATTTCATAATATTTTGTTGTTTTTTCGATACATACATATAAGCGTAGAGTGTAAGTGTCAATTATCTTGGACAAAAATCGGCATCCGTATGGGTTATGTGTATGTTTAAAAATGTATCTGTATTTTGGGTTCATTCCGGCAATTATTTTATTGGTAAAAGTGGTTGAGATGTTAATATATACACACAGTTAAGAACGTGAATTTGCTTTTCATGTAGCAAGTAAATAAACGACGCAATGATTGTTACACCGATTGAACTACCCCCAAAACAAACAAACAGGCCATTATATTCAAATAGA
The DNA here is from genome assembly GCF_009176505.1 of Sitodiplosis mosellana. Lineage (NCBI taxonomy): Eukaryota > Metazoa > Arthropoda > Insecta > Diptera > Cecidomyiidae > Sitodiplosis > Sitodiplosis mosellana. The sequence goes on along the minus strand of NW_022595318.1, from coordinate 169,267 downwards.
ATTCAAATGCTTTGTGAGCCATTTGATTTGAATAAAGAAAGACGCAAATGAGTGAATTCTCCCTTACAATATAAATGCGTAGTTCAATTCCTTCAGTAACAACTTTCGGTGTTCTTTATCTGGTTTCACTCTACCTATTGAATGTTTTGTTATTTTTGAGCTCTCTTTTCGCTATTTTCATTTTTTTGATCTTTAGGGCGATCGAGGGAGAAAAGATTCTCAAACTTGATTTACCCAATGATTCAAATACACAATATTATTGCTACAGTTGAATGTTGTTCTTTTCACTTTTTCGATGCTAGGTTTTAACTTGAACACTTTAACAGATAATGCAGAGGCAGCGTGTGTATACTTGAGTATCGTTCTCTAATGGATACGGTGACTCGGATGCGATAGATTGTCAGATTAGAATACAATTAAACTTGCGAAACAAAACTGCCTTCAATACTGATTTGTTTTGCTATTCAAAATGCTTTTTTTCTTAAAAAGAAAGTGCATATATTTTGCATGCGAATTCGAAGTAGAAGCAATTTCCTAACGGACTTTTTTTATGTAGAAATGGTGTTATATATATAGTGTTTTATTGTCTACCAAAAAACAAGCCGACATTGTTCAAAATACAATTTTCAAAATTTCAAATAAATCGTGTTAACACGACCGCGATGGACCGAGATGTTGTCCATATTCATCTCCGTCCCAAGACCTTTCATATGATACCCATATCGACCAATAAAGTCTAGAAATTGTGTTTTTTCGTGTTAACATGACCATGATGGACCGAGATAGACCATGATGGTGCCTATGTGAACCGCCGCCCCAAAATTTTCTAATGGTACCCGGCACATTCGTATCGGTTGAGCGGCTAATGTCAGCTAGCTAACTGAAGAGATTCTGGCTGGCTCAGCGGCTGACGAGTATGCGTTGCATTTTTTCAACGCATTTGCAGTATAAAAACGATTGGCTCGATCAATCGTTCCAATGGTATTCATGTCAATGTTGACCGTTCCAATCATTTTTATACTGCAAATGCGTTAAAACAACGCAACGCATACTCGTCAGCCGCTGAGCCAGCCAGAATCTTTTCAGTTAGCTAGCTGAAATTAGCCAAATACATTGTCTGTGTATTACGTAAATACAAATTAATTGGTAATGTTTTCCTAGACTGAAACCTTTACTGAAAAGAGGTAAAGTACAATTTTTTCAATCTACTTTTTTCCAAAAATATTCCCTGAAACAGTTACTAAGGTGTTTAGATATGCTCTATGCTTGATGATACCTTTGTTTTTGATTCCCAAATCGTAATAATAATCTTATGAAATGAACGATACGAATGAAGTGAAAAAATCCTTTCGTCATTTTTTTCCTTGCAAGTAAATGGAGAATCATTGTTTGCGTTATCTTATTTCAGTTTTTTGTTCTTTTACTTGTTTGAGCGAATGAGAAGAGACCTTGTTGCAAGGTATTTTTATGGTTTTCGATTTTGCGTGTTTTAACTTTTCCTTTTGTTGATGGTCGGATCGATTGTGTCTATATACTGTGCAGCCAAAAGTGTCTGAGACATTGAACACATTGAAAGCTGAACATTATGTACGAACGATGAGATTGCATTTCTTCAAATGAAAATCAGTATGGAGAAAAGTGAGACTGCAGCATCATTACCCGAGATAATGGTTTAACCAGAATGCAGGTCAGAAAAAAGCGTAGAAAATTTGTTTTTGTAGCTTTGGCCATTAAAATTAATATTGAAGCCAGAATAAAAACATGATCGCTTTGGCTGAGATGAATGAATTGAGTTTGGCAAAGATTCCGATGCCGTTACAGTTTTTTTTCTTGCTCCGATCGTGCAAGAGAGGCTTTTAAATGACTTGTAAGGTGTAACGAAAGTGCTGTCTCGTTTTTTCCAAGTAATTAAAGAATATTACGGTAGGCAGTTCGTTTTTGTCGGGAGAAGCAACACTGTCGTCGCATCACATTCGGTGCACGCATAATAATTGAACGAACGGAATGAAAAACAACAAAACAACCGAAAAAAAGAACTGAAATCATAATTTGGCGGTGTTTACTCGGTGTTTTTTGTTATAATTTCCAATTTACGTGTATATGCTGTGAACTGGGCACTGTTTTTATTCCATCTTCTGGTCTCTCTGTCTTGAGACGAACCATATTATCCATACGCAACGAGTATGTAAATAAAATACAATGAAATTGAATCGAAGAACGCGACAACTAGCAGCATAAAAGGAATAACCGAATCGATTGAATTTCAATACCGTTGTGCATTGTCCGCAGCACGAGATGGAGAGACCAAAAGCGGCAACAAAAACAAAGAACAAAATCGGGCAGCAGCCCGAGCAACAGACAGAAAAAAAGAGACAACAACAAAAAAAACAACAACAGCGGTAAAATAATGTTAAACGAAAATGAAAATTGCACTTCGATTTACATAAAATTTTAATTTGGCGAATTCGAAAAATGTATGTTAATGGTTGCACACAGCAGCGCACAAAACAACTATTTTCGGCCAAACACAAACATCATCTCATTTCCTGGTACATGCCGTCTTTGGGCAATATTCGGCGCTCGTCATTATGCTCGTCGTCATCGTTGTTGTTGTCGTTGTCGTTGTCGTTGTGCAAGCGAAATCGATACAGTTGCGAGATGCAACGATGCACAATTTGGATAATTCAATTAAGGTTAACATGGAAAGAGTATTTTGGTAGTTAAAATATGGCGAAAAATCACGCATCACACTGTTGTTGACCGTTGAAAGAAAAAGGGAAATCACATCGCTGTATCGAGCAGCGAACAGCGATGATTTCATTATAGGTGCCTGTTGAAAGCCAATAAAGACTGTTCCCAATGCAGGATGTTTTTAGCAAAAGAGTGAAAAAAAACATGTTTAACCAGCCAAAGAAAATGGAATGGGTTTTGTGAGAAATGTGCCGTCATACAATGCGCTTTCAATGAATGTGTAACGCTTGGGAATTAGAACGGATTTTGCATTTGAATGATCACCAATAATTCTTGCGCATTGAGCAACACAAAGTGACAGAGAAACCTTTTGTCAGGCGGCCAGGCGACACACACACAGAGAGAGAGTGTGTGTGTGTGTGTGTGTATCTTATAATTTTCTTAGAAACCCGCCCGAGATATTCACGTCATCATAATTCTAATTGAAACTCTCGTAAAGATTGTTAAGCTGTTTGCATTGACAGCGAGAAAAAAATATATAGATCCTGGTCTTACATGACAATGTGCCGCGCTGAATAGGAACAGAAAGATGATAAATTTCGCACCGCGTACAGAAAAACCATTTCAAATTAATATTCAAAGTAGTGGTTTGTGATAATTTGTTGCAATTAATTCTATAAATTATACCTGTAAAATGTCATAAAATAGGTGAGATACTGACCGCAGCATCAAATTTATTATATGCTTAGTTCGAGTCAGTGAGTGAATTGTGTGTAGTGCTACGTATTTGTGCGCTTGAGTTGCAGGCTGCAACAAATGAACGAACGGTGGGTGCAAATGAAATGGAAATGAATCGTAACGACCAAAAAACAGAGAAAAACATTATTTGGAATTGAGAAACCACACCCAGTGGTGTCGATGTGCCATTAATCGCTACCATTTTCAATTTTGTTTTTCTTTTTCATCAGAAGTATTTCTTTTTCTTTCCTTCTCTTAATTCACTCGGCGATCTGTCAAACTGTGCGCTTACACGAAGCGATTGTCAGCTGATCATTTTGCTTGCTTTTAACGACTTGCAATGTGATTTGGGATCGCACGAGTTCCCCATTTTGATTAGAAATCATGTTTTTCTGTGTGATTTTATTGCAAATTGATTCGATTTTGAATTGAGATCAAATAATTAAAAGCGACATTAATGTATGCCATTAAAGTTATGTTTTAGTAGGAAAAAGAAACGGTTGCCAACCATTTCGCAAAGTCGATATGCTCAATCACGGCTCTTTATTCTAAAACGATGTTGAATAATATTTTCAACATTTTCCTTAATTAACCATCTTTCTCGAGATTTTCATTGAGGAAAAAAACGACTACGATATTATTTCACGTTTCTGTTCAAAAACAAGAGCAAAATAAAAAAAAATTGGCCAATCGATTGAAAGAAAGTTTGTTCGACTGTTTCTTTTCCTCAATTCAAAATCATAATTTCATTTCAATCAAGTTGCAATCAGTTTTATTCCTCTCTTGTAATTATAGATTTCCATTTGAAGTGAATTGCCTGCTGTTTTTATGCGGAGCACATATCGTAACATAAATCTTCTGGGACATACTTAAGCACTATTGATTAACTATTGCTTTTTTCGCATCGAGCATACGGTCCACAATCCAGTCCAGTGTTTTGTACCATTCTGGTTGCTCGACTTGAATTCGCCGTGTCGAATAGCGACGAATCCATATGATTCACATGCTAATATGTCTTTTTGAATGGACTCAAGATCGAATCCGAGCAAAGACATCTAGACAACAACCGGCAAGCATGTGATGCGGGGCCGTTGGCTGTGTATTGAGCACATTTTATTACGTTACGAATTTCATTTTGAAATTTATGGCTATTTGTGTAGTTTGATGACGATGCTGAGCGCGCGCGCACGATATCATTTGGACTGCGGCAATAGCAAAGATCTGAGGCAATTGAGAAGCAATGACCAATGCATGTATAAAGGATCCCATTCGTAATCTGAAATTGAAAATCAACGTATTTATTGCGTAAATCGAACGCATCATTCCATAGACAATTCGATATTGATCTGTAACTTTGTCGTCATCGTACGATATATGGATCAAAAGTATGCATCCCAATTGTGTGGCACTGTTCCATGTGTGTGTGTGTGTGTGAGTGTTTGTGCGCACTCACGAAGAGTGGCTGCATGTTTGTATAGCGCGATCTGCGACTGCGATAACAAAGCCCACAGAGAGAAGAGAAGAAAAAAACAGACAGAGGTCCGACTAATACACGACGAACAACGTCAAAAAGCGAAAGATAATAAATTAATCGCAGCGCTTGTGTATGCTCCACATTATTCGTTTGCTAATATCGACGTATAAATATAAATCAATGAGTCAACGCAATTGCGTAACGCTTGTGTGTGCGCGCGCGTATTTGGCGTGCAAAGGCATATGATGATGTACTGCAGCCACACTTATGTGAATTTAGCAGCAGCACCACCACCACCATAGCGTTGGTCCGAAACTCGAAAAAGCAAACAGCAGTTAAGACATTAAATGGTCGTGCCGCTAAAAAACCAGAAATTCAATATGCGTGCCTATTACGTGCATTGCAAACGGCAAAATGCCGGCTAACCTATTTTATAACAGCTTTTTTCTTCAATCTTGCTTTCATTTAACCGTTTTGTGTGTGTTCCCGCAGACGTCGATCATTTCTTTGTGTTTTTCTCTTCTTCTTCTCATTTTTTTGGAGCAAAGGGGAAAAAATGATGCGTGAAAATGCAAGAAGTTGGTATCGAATTAGAAGCTCTTTTTTCGCATCATCATAAAAACACTCTTCATTTCGCAGCACATGATGGCGGCAACAATGAATTTTCATAAATAATTTTTCTCTCGTGTTAATTACATTATTGAAGGTTCCGTTGATTGCGAAAATTCGATAATTTTTCATCGCTGCCACGTGAAGCGCTCGCGAAAAAAAAGTACGTTGATAAAATTAAGATTTGCGCAATTAATTTATAATTGCATGGCAACGGGAGAAAAAAAAATGCGAACATTTTTTGTGCAGTATGTTTAATACACCGCAGAAGAATGGGCCATGGCACGAAGAATATGTTCCATGCTATGTGACCGTAGCACAGAAGTTTAATCGCATCATCAACATTCGAACCGCGCGCTACACTCTAACCGTGCCGGCAGAAGCATGCACAGCAGAAAGCTATTTATTTTATCTGAAGACTCTATCATTGCATATTTACACGCATTTCATTACATTTTCTTGTTGTTGTTGATGGGTTTTTTTTCTTCTGTGGTTGCAACTAGTTTCGTAATTCACTTGATAAACAAATTGCAAGAACGCTAAACGCGTTGCACTGACAGAAAATACTGGAGTTGACTCACTATTTCGCCAAATGTTTGAAATGGAAAGAAACATTTTATCGATGGCATAAATCATTGATCGTTATTGATGCTCTATTCGACACATTTATATATACGAAAAAATTATAGAGATGCCTCTCGCTCATATTTCCAACCTAATAAATTAAACTGGAATGTGCTCACACGATTCCGCTTAATTTGTGAGATTCAACCAACGATATCTTACTAAATGTGAAGATGGCGCGTGTATTACAGTGGGGCATATAACATTGCTTTTTCCTCCTTCTTCTTCATTATTAACACGTGCAAGAGACGAAATAAAAGTATGTGAAAACAGTGGAATCTGCCCGAATCCAACTGACTGACTAATGGACTGGCTGCTGTGAATTATGAATGAAAATTAATCGATACTCAATTTATTTTCGATGTAGGAGTTCAATAGGCCATGGAAATATTATAGCGGAAAATGTTTTTGTTTCGTTCGACGTCGGCCTGGGCACATCAATCGTAAGATTTAAATCGAAGATGAGGCTAAAACAGCAAGAGAGTAAAGAAAATTGGTAGTTAATTTGAACTTTCATTGCATAATTAGCGATATTTGGCAGACAGGCAAAATAAATGAAATATTACGCTTTTCTCTCTCTCTCGTTCACTCACTCTCTTCGTTCATATGTATGATTATTATTGGATGTGTACATGTAAAATGAAATCATGCATATCGCCCTTTGATTTCATTTCATATTTTTTTACATGCCACCTTTTTTTTTCGGTTTTTGGTTTTTTTTTTGCACGCCGTCGGTTTCTGTAGGCTTCTTTTATTTGTGTGGTGGTGCTATCCGATTTGTACTTGTTCCGTTGTTGTGATGTGACCGGACCCAAAATAACAACGGCATCGGGGTCTGTATCGGCACATACATCATCATCATCATGTTACACATACCAAATTTATTTGATCATCATCAACGCCGAACTTCAATCATCGTTAAACAGATTAATGTTGTTATAACTTTTTACTTCACGTCGCTTCGTCCGTATTGTATTGCCACGGCCGATACACATCCAAGCCAATCGATCATGTTGATTGTGGTCCAATTGGTTGACTGTCATGTACTCTCTTTTCTTCATATTGCTGCTTCATTTTCGATGAATCATTTTATTTTATGCCACAATTAAATGCTACAGCCCCATTAAAAAAGAGACGATTTTTTTTCGTAAAGGCTTTCAAAGAGAAGACTTGCATTTTATGAACCCAAAAGTAATACATCTTTCGTGTATTGATTTTCTTCGTGATTTTTATATCGTGCTCTTATTTTGATTAATATATATTTTTTTAAGAATCTCCGAAATTTTTTCGGTCAAGTCACTGCCATCGGTAATTTATTTTCTTCACAATTGGTCGAAGGCAGCATCGTACGAAAGTAACATGGTCAGTCCAGTGTTGATGAAAAAAAGAGAGCGAGAGCGAGAGCGAGAGAGAAAGAACAACACGAATGCATCTGGTACGGTGTAACGCAAGATCTATTGCACAATTCCGATCCAGACAGTACAATGTCACAATAAAGGTTATAAATCCAAAATGTAATCCATCGATGTCGAACGCCTTCGATGGCTGTTGTCTCTTCGAGATCGAACCGAATCTCGCAATTACCTTAAATGAACCCTACGACCGAAATCAATGCACAAAATGTTAAACAACACAGGCAACAATGATTGCATAATCTCAATGATCGAAATCAAAGTATCGAGAAGCTGTAAATTGTAGCCATTGTGTTTGTCTGCTGCAACGAAAGCGAATATCATTATTAAAAATAATTAGAAGCGTTGAAAATAAACAGAAAAAAAAACAATAATCCGCCAAGTAAAAGACTCTCAAAGTCAATAGGAAGGCAAGCCAATAGAAACACAATGGCCAATAGAAAGAGTAGTCCAACGCTCGTTTCGGCGTCGACTGAATTGAAAACACACACACAAATACACAATCGGGGCCACATTCCATCGCCGCCGATTGCTTCATTTAAATCGAATTTCTAACTGTACTTACTTGTATATTTGCCTCTTGTTTCATTTTCAGCTTCAGTCGGATTTTGCTTCTTCCTCGCATTTCATTCGCTTTGTCCGACAATTTATCAGCAAAATGAATGAAAACATTGGAAACGACGAGTTCTGTGTGCACAATTTTTCTTAGATTTGATATATAATAAAATAGCAGTTGATCGAAAAGTGAGCTCAAAAATGACAAGCAATACAGTAAATAGGTACGGAGAGTACTCGCTGAATGCTGAAGAAGAATGTACCTATGCTATTTTTTCCCTATCCTGCTTTTCACGCGAACAGAATGAGTGCAACAGTCAGGGCGTCGCATTGCATAAACTTGAGTCTAATCTTTTTTCTGGCATGGTTTTTTTTTCGTTTCATTCGCTTTATTTTCCAGCATTCAACGTCGATGTTTGAACCAAATTAAAATCTTCGGATTTCTTCACTTGTGGGCAAACGGTAGACGGATCACAAGCCGAGAGAGCGAGAGCCTAGACGACGATGGCATGCCGCGTTGGTCTTCGGTCGAGTCGATGCAGGGAGCAGTACAACAGCATTTGGTTACTGCAGAAAAAAAATGTTGCGATGCAGCAAAAGCCCGGCATTCGGCACAGAGAGTGTTAATAAGAAGACAATTATTGTTTATGAACAGCACGCGCATTATTCGTGACAAGGCGTTAACTTTGAACGTTTCGCTTCATCTTTTTTGTTCGCTTGGACGGCAAATAGAGCATCAAGTCGATGCCACACTTTTGTGTCTAAGTCCGAATATATCAGTTGCCGCTTTTTCGCTTTGTTTTTGATCGATGATGATATTGTTATGCTCGTTCGATACGAAATTTCATATAGTTGTTTTTTTCGCTTCTTTCGCGTGCGTTGTGCTTTGTTTTTAGCCTGAAAATATTTCGCTTGATCTCTTATTATTTGCGATTTTGATTATAGTTGCGATTCAAACTGTTCATTACGTTACATCAAAATTGATCTGTTCGTTTCATTGCATTTATGACGAAACGATAGATTCATTTTTGTCCGATTCGATGTGTTCACCATATAAATTTCAATGCGATACTTTTTTTCTTCTTCTTTCTAGTTCTTCTTTGAGTTGCCCTTCGTGTGCGCGGCATCTTGATCGCATGGCAATCACTTTAATAACCGCGCTGTGTATCATCTCTGTGTGTGTTTGGCTAGAATCTTCGCGTTTGATGATCCACATGCACGAGAAAATTAAAATTATTCACCGATCGAAGCGATGCAGTGTTAAGACAATTTTTTTTCGATTGATGGGCAAAATTGCATCTACCCCCTCGTTTCCCCTTCAATCGTAACGAGGTAACAACTTTTTGCGCATGCAGCATTATTGTTTTTCTTTTTCTTTCCTTTCTGCGATCATTTTATGCTTTGAGGTTCTCTCTGGCCGTCGTATTCAAATGAAGCATATCTACTTTTGACAAACTGTAAAAGTGCCCGTGGTCATTTCGGTTGGTCGTGGCTTGCTGAAAATCTGATAGGTTGCCCTAAATGCACACGACTTGCAATTATTTCACGACAGCGATGGAAAATCCATTTACTGCGCTGCATTAGCCATTTTCTACTACTTCAGAAGTCTTTGTTATCTTGATAGAATGGAATGTGCTTCGTCGCACCAAATGCACCCGAACATTCTAATTGTATTTTGCACAATGTTTATCAACGTTGCTTCGAAGCGGTCGGTGGTTCCATTTTTAGTCAAAAAAAATGTATTTAATTACAGCGCACAAAGTGACTTAACTAAGTCGATGCAAATGACTTATTGACATCGAGAGTGAAAACAGCACGAAGTCAAGTCAAATGTACGCGTAATTCGTACGTTTGAAACATTTGGATCAATTCACACACACACAGACTAAAACACCGGATAAATGGATGTAATTGTGTGTGATTTGCACAAAACTATGTAAATTGCAAGCTCGCGCTAATTTGGAATTCGTTTTCATTTGAGCCATGGTGGTACGGTTCATTTGAGAGACTATATACTCTTTTTACACGTTAGTTTCATTTGAAATTAAGAAAAATGACCGGTAAACTTAAACAGATTGTATTATTGCTGAAACATAGCCCCGAAATATGGCCGTAATTTGAAACAAAGTACACTGCATACTCTCATTTCAGATGGCTCTTTATCCCTCTCATGTTCACTCGGCCAAGCGTCTTGTGTTTGGGCCACAACATCGAATTGGTAGCTTTGTCTACTATGCAGACGCAGTGTCCATTTGCTCAGCCAAATACACATTGCCAACAGCCATTCGCGTATGAAATAACGCAGTGTTGAATGAGAGAAAGAAAAAAAATCATCGATTGATTAAACCAACATACGTATATTAAATTTATAATAGATTTCGGTCATCGATAATTTTTGTGTTGTACATTTGGCTTCTTGCCTTTTTTTTCGTTCAGCACAGCATAGCGCATTGAACGAATTGCGACGCAACTATTTGAAAACTGAAGCAATAATAAAATCGACCAAATGAAACGAAACGATCCGATTATTATTTACAATAAAACATGTAAATTATTTGCATTTATACGTGCGACTGCCGCTCTCTGCTCACACAACCACTATATACCACGGATCTCTTTTTTCCATCTTTTTGTCGTGCAGTCATACACTTTTTTATCTATTTCAATTTTTTTTTCGTTGCTTTTATTCCCTCTTTTCGAGATTCCTATCAAAAATGTGCTTTTGGTCCATTTTCGCTTTTGATTATTCGTTTTTTTGTGTGTTTAAGTTATAGTAATTATCAAAGTGTTTGCCGACTCTTTTTTTTCTCTCCACCCGTTTTGAAAATTCATTTGTTTTTGAATGCTGGCTTGTGCCAGCCATGGAATGGCTCACGATGTACTAGCGACCGCACAACAAATACTGCGAATGGCTAGAGAGAGAGAGAGAGAGAGAGAGAGAGAGAAGAAAACTGATTAAATGCGATGCGAAACAAACAGAAATCGCATACATATTACAATTTATTTGTATAATTGCTGAATTTGTTTAATGGTCGTTTGGTCGTGGATTCGATTCCACACCGGCATCAATTTACATTTTTCGTGAGCTCCAACCATAAAAAAATACGGCGCTTTTTTTCTCTATCTCTCTCTGTATCGTCGTACCCAATTTTAACCAAATGGAAATGTACCACACAACTGATCTCTGGCACAAGCGAGCGCTTTGTTTTCTGCTTGTACCTTGGTCCATACGTGCACTTCAATTTGATATCGATTTGATTGCAAGTCGAGGTATATGGAAAAAGGTAACGATTTTCCCTCTCCGCAGTGAGCAAGCGCGCGCGCGTTTCACCTCATGTTATTCGATCGGTGTGTACTGATTCTAATGAATCTCTTGTGTCAGAGCACGTGCAAAATAGTTACGAATCGACAGAAAAAAAAATCATTTCGTTTCTTGAATCTTGGTGTTGTTGTACCCTATAACATACACTTTCGATATCATTTCAATGCATTCGAGCTATTTAAAGATTACCAAAGGTACTTCGAAACCGTTGCTTTTTTTTCTTCTCTTCTAAATGGCAAATCGAATGCGCCACGTGCATTCCGATTCTTTTGTGTGTGTTGTTTATTGGAACTTTTCGAAAGAACCAACCGAACGATGTTAAGCTACGGGCCCGACCTTCGGGATCGAAATTAATAAATCAGTTTGTTTATTTATTTCTGAATTTATGTCGATTCATTGAAGCAGATAAGAAATGAGTTGAATTTTTGGGCTATATTTATACCGCAAAAATTCAAACAAAAAGAAATCAAAGTTGAATTCTAGAGTTCTCACTACAATTTTGGACCCTTCATTTTGAATCGAGCAACTGGTGTTGGTATCGAGGCGGAACTATTGTTAAAAGTGAAGTGAATGCGTGGAAAATAACTTAAAATCCTGCAAAAACTTCCTCAAAGCCGATCGTCGGTTTGCCCATTAAAAACTGTCTTTATGAATAAAAGCGATGAAATGGAGCATTTAAGTCGTTTTGAGGTTGAATCGCAATGATTGAACTGCAAGTTGCAGAATATGCATTCGAAACAGAGTCGTATATCGGCTTAATTGCAATTAAACGGATCCTTTCATTGCATAAACAACGCGAAAGGAAAAAAGAGAAACTAACGACACACAATGAATTGCCTCCGCCAAAAACGTCGACGCAAAAGATAGTTAAACAACAAATTGTGATTAATGATATTATAATCACAAATTTGATTCAATATAAATTGTTCACCTTTAACATTACGTGACCATGTGGAATGCATTGAGCTGATGCTGATGTCGGTTGCTATAAATTGGCTGTTTTGCTCATGTGTTGACTGATTATAATTATAAGAGACGTACGTGTATCACGTATGTTTCCGTATCAGAGCTACTCGGCTCACCAGCTAACAACCACGTGGTTGGCTGTTGTTGTTGTTGCTGCTGCTGCTGCTGGTTTTTGGTTCGACTCCGGCACCCAGATGGAATGTTTCGAGCTGCACACTTTTACATCGGATTGGATGAGAGGTCGAATCATATCGTTATCGTTGTTAGATTAAAAGCAAAGTGATGCCTCTACTTTGTCTCTTTCGTTACATTTTCGCGAAAGCACGTCTCTGCCACGTAAAAAATTGCATTTAACCATTTTCGACGATTCAAATGGAACACACAGTTGAATGTCGAATTTATTTACTCTCTTTTCAAAGCATTTTCCATTAGCTAAATGAAAATCATATATTTACACGCATTCACTCTCAAATTGCTCGCCTAATTTCGTGTAATCGGCAAATCGGCGAGAAGCAACTGAAATCCTATACTATCTTTCAGTGTAGCAATAAATTTTATCACAACAATTATGCGGACGACGATTGGAAGAGTAACGCCAGCATTTGTTTTATGTTCAGTTAAAATCTAGGGGGTAGACACAACATTTAAAACTTGAATATTTTTAGATCTTTTCAAATCTGTAGGAATCTCAAATCTCGAGCAAATTCAAATACTTTTGAATCTCTATGAATCCTTATAAATCTTCTCAAATCAAAATGGCTGACTTGTCAAAAAGGTCAAACAAATCAGTAAGATTTTTACAAATCTTTTCAAATCCCTTCAAATCTCAATGAATCTTCACGAATCTGAACATCTCTACACAAAATCAATCAAGTATTTTGAAAAACGAACGTATCTCAGATCTTGTGTCTATCCCCTAGGTTAAAATGGACCACAATGGAGTATAATGTATGAAACGAACGAAGCCTTACATGAATGCCGGTGCAATTTCTTTCGAGAAGAAAGAAAATTATGTGGTTTATGATAAACTTTATACGGATGATGAAACTGGATTTGGTGCACGTGAACAAAGAAAAATCCACCACAACTCCAATGAAATGTGCAAAATCCGTACCGATACATTTTGCAATGGGCAGCATCATGACACAAAATCAAGCAGATTTAATGGTCTAGTAGTGTGTGTGTGTGTGTGTGTGTGTTGACGAATGATTAGAAATAATTTAGAGCTAAATAGACACAACCACTCCTCCATTGCCATAGGGAGCTTACGATTAAATCATTAGTTTTGGATCGTACTTCTAGCGAATAGATGAGACATGCGTGAAATTTTACAAGTAAAAACGGCACATGATTCAATTTTTTTTGCTGATCTTCTCCTCCAATGAATTAATGAGTAGTTAATCGCTGTCGAAATACGATCGACAAAAAAAAAGATTCGAAAATTGACAGCGTGTGTGTGTGTGCGCGCGCGCGCGTGGTAATCGGAAATACTTTACGGCCATTTTACGACACATCTAGCCACATGGCCGAGTGTGCCAATGAATTTAAATAAATTGGTGCTGACTCTAAATAAAAAAGCGGTGTGGACAAAGAAAGACCGATGGCAAAATGCTGTTTATAATAAATAGCTGCTATTAAAAAAAAGATCAAACACAAGCTAAATAATTGCTCGAGCTGATGTTGACCATAAAGAGATGCGAAGACCGAAAGAATGTGCTCTCATTCGTTGGCGCTGATGATTTGATATTTCAAGGCTACACATCAACGTATCTTTTTTGTTTTCAAAATTGCAAGTAGCGTTCGAATCTTCAACTGATCCATTTTACTTGCATGTCCACTGTCCATACCCACACGCATAACTCGTCGTTGCTACCGTTACGTCGGGCCAAGCGGAGAAACGAACTGCACATAAAATTGCGTGATTCTTTTTCTTCAACTCTTCATTGCTGTCGATTCTGCGTACGAATTTTTGGCCACAGGCAATTTTAACTTACTCGATCTGAAATGATTGAAGCCACGAAAGACTCGAACACATCTTGAAGGTAGGAACTCGTCGTGAAAGTGAATTTGCATTTTTCTTTTGTTGTCAACATCACTCGTACAGTACATATTTGATGGAATATTTGTATCGAGTATTTAATAGTGATGATTTTGATGAGATCATAACTGATGAGTAGCCAATAAATGTTTGATATACATTCAAATGACAGTTCACTTTCATTTTGCGCAAAATTTGCACTCATAAATCAAACCATCACCAGCAGAGGAATTTGTATTATAGCCTATAATTTATAGGTCCACTCGAACCTGAATTTAAAAGGTGATTTGCAATTTACTTTGAAAGAAATAAATTTGGCCAAGTCTCAGCGCTTTGGGACAATTTCTGAGTATTTTTTCTTCGTCTTTGTCATCGAAAAGCGTAAATTAAAGATTGTTTTTTTTCTCCAGCTAAAAAACAAATAGTGTCTCCGAGAGTAACACGTAAACAGTTTTCTGCGCTGGAAGAGAAATAAATAAATGTACTAATTGTGCTTATGTAAGAATTTGCAATCGAATCATTTTGCGCGATACGAATGCTCGCTCGTACTTGTTCAACCAGTTGTGTGCGTGGGTGCTGGACGAAACCAATGCGCTTTAATCTGATGCTCACATCGCATTCGATTGGAAATGTGTATATGTCTCTGTGGTTTCTCAATATATATATATATATATGTTTTGCTGTTTATTTTTTCTTTCTTTCTTTCAAAAACACGTACGAAGGAATGGTGAAGAGCTGATTTTATCTGAATCAGCCAGATCGCCCGATGCAATGAGTTGTTTAGTGAAAGAGAAAACGAAATGAATATTGGCCATTTGAACAAATTTGATAAATTAATTAAAAGCGGTAACCCACGCAGAATGAATTCCAAGAGCAATTTTACCCAGTCGAATCATTTGTATGAACGAAACTGAGTTCGAAATGATTGATTGGTTTTCAGTTCAAAATGAAATAAAAACCGGTGATCTGCTCTAAGTACATGCGTTTGTTTCAGTGTTCGGCATCAGTCAGGCCTGGTTTTTGTATTCAGAAGTTTTTCCTATGGCTTGGCTTGGCTTGGTTTTTGAAACTGTACCGTGCGCGCTCGCGCTTTATTCAAATAGAAATTACAAATAAAAATTATTTTGAGCATAAATTGCTTTTATTGGTCATATGCGCTGAAATTATATGAGGGCTACGAGGCTTTTATGAGTGATTTTTCATACTTCATTAAGCGAAGCTTGTATTCATTTAAGAGATCGTAAAATCATTGAAGTTTCTTCCATTATATTCCATTTCATTAGGAGTTTTATCACTTGCGCGGAAGTTTTTTTCTACATGACATACAAACTATCAAGATTTTATGTGGAGTTTTTTTTTTTCTGCCCCGTTCATTCATTCGTATCTCTTTTTCTATAAAAACAATTTCAATCATACCAAAATGTATTGAGGTATTTAGACAATTCATGGCTTGTATGGCACAATGGTTTGTATGGCACAATGGTTGCAAATTGTTTTTCGCGTTTGACTTGCGAGAGAGATCACTCGGTCGAGATGCATCTCGCGCACAGACGGCATTCCTTTCAATCAACCGATTTCGATATGTCAGGGAAACAAAATTCAATAGAGTCTCAATCGGTTTTAGTACCATTTTCAACATTATCACTCTCGTCATCATCATCATCAGCAGCGGTGGCAACAGCGGCAGCGACTTGCATTCAGCATTCATGGTGATGCATTTGGGAGTTCGATTGCGCGTAGCATATTTGTTTGGCACTTCATGTGGATCAAACACGCTTTTTCGATTATCTCCGCGTCGCATACCACATGTTTTCTATCGTGGTCGTTGTTTTTTGTCGTCGTCGTCGTCATCGTCGTCGCGCGATTCCAATCGACGCTCGTTCGCTTGTTCTTGTTATGGCGCTGTTTGGGTTTCGATCGTGGATTGTATGAATCATGCCGAGTATTGGATTCAAATGTGTGTACAATTCTTTTCGTTTGAGTACCATTTTCCTACTGTGTCAGCATTTTTAAGCAGACAAAAGCAACTGCATCCATATAATATGGTTGGGCTATTGAGCGTATGTTCAATTGCGGGAGATAAGAATTAGCAGTGGCAGCAATCAAATCAATTTTTAATAGCTCCATCAAAATGTCCCCTCCACAGTTAATCAGGCCATAAAATCGAACAGTTCCTTCATGGCGTTGATGCTTTTTTCCCTACTTCTTCTTGCGCAATGCTGTACTTTTATTGATAACTCATAATAACTATTAGAACTTACAGTTAATTATGGAAAACATAGCTAATTTTAGCTATAAACACGATAGTACTCACCTTTTAACTCTTTTCGCGAGCTCATTATATTTCAAATAAATTATTTATGTATGTGTGTGCGCAGTGTGTGGCGGTCTATGATTGAACGTTCGCATAGATGCTGGTTAATTTATTTAAATTGTTTTGCCGTTGGACATTTAATGAATTCGAATTGAGTTTGATGATGGGTGAAGTGAATTACGCTTTAGAATAGATTTCAAAAGATGTCCATTTCCACAGATCGATCTATTGCCTATTTGATTCCAACGTAGATATTTTCATCGATGTTTTTCACATTTGCAGACTGGAGACTGGTACCATTTTGTGGTTGCTATCGTTGTCATTGGCATTCTTATTGCATGTAAAGAAAAATCGAACGCCTTTGACTTTAAACCAGAGATGCGCGCGCTCGAAATTTCCAGCAGGGGGTAAAATTGAATTCAGAGCGATTGACAGGGGGGTGGGGGTCGATATTTTTTTCAGAGTTTGGGGGGGCAAAGCAATTCTCGAACATACAAGGAAGAGGGAGAAACCAGTAAAATACAATTTTCAGTCCTAGGTAATAAAATTGTTTCAATATTTCATTGATATATGTATTATGTGTTATTTAACGTACAAAATAGTTCGAAAACATCTTGGAAAATGGAATATTTTATGAGATATTTCTAAGTAATAAAATCGTTTCAATATTGCATTGATATACGTATTATGTGTTGTTAAACGATAATAAATAATTCGAAAACTATTTAAAAAAGGGAACTTTTCATAAGATATTTTTTTTTCATTCGAATGTCGTCGTCATCGGCGAAATTGGGAAGAATGAAATCTTCTTGAAAATTTGTTCAAATTTCAAAGATTGGGCCCAAAAAGCCATTTCGCTTGTTTGACTGCTCTTTATTTCGCAATAATTGTTCTGTTTACTCTTAAAAACTGTTTGTATTTATCAACTGTTTGGATTGTCATTGTTTTTTTTCTCTTTTATCTTTCTCTCTCCACGGATCCGATGTGTAAAAATCGGTGTTTGGTCTTCATTATACTCAGAACAGGAGAGTGAATACACAAAAAAAATTCAAAAAAAATTTGGGGGGGGGGGGAAATTTCTGGTAAGTAAACAAAAAAGTGATCACGTAGAAACCAGCCAAAAATGGCCATTTTTGCTTTGGGGGGAGGCTAAAACCCGAAACCCCCCCCCCCACCCCTCGCGCATGTATGACTTTAAACAACCGATCGAACTATTTTAGAACGGTATGG
The DNA here is from genome assembly GCF_009176505.1 of Sitodiplosis mosellana. Taxonomy (NCBI): domain Eukaryota; kingdom Metazoa; phylum Arthropoda; class Insecta; order Diptera; family Cecidomyiidae; genus Sitodiplosis; species Sitodiplosis mosellana. The sequence goes on along the minus strand of NW_022595318.1, from coordinate 151,294 downwards.
ACAGGGTGTGGCTTCGGTAAATTGTACTTCAGTTTCAATTTCCTCATCTTTTTTCTATTCCCGTTTCATGTCCAGCATACAAAGTGCAGTCGAAATACACAATTGATTCGGTGCAGTATGGTTCTAGTCGAAAGTCGAAATCTAACTACAGCCAGCCAGCCAGCCAGACAAAATACATTGAATAGATGCAAATACCAAAATGCGATATATACACATCGGCATTACGATTTTGCCATTTCGCGATCTGTGTGTCGCAAAATGAGTCGGCTTCTTTTTGTGTGTCGTGGTTTGAAAGTGGGAACCAAGGCTGCACACATTCTCAGAAACGAAAGGATGACTGAGCCGAATTGAATTGAAATCACCATGTGAAGTGTGGTCCATTTGTTATCGCCGTTGTCGCCGGAATGTCGATTTGACCGCCAGTCCAAACTCATGATCGCTCAATATATACACAATAAGTTGCTCTAATTGCACGCTAATGTAACTACCTCACCGCGCTCGGTTTCCGAATAAAGGCATTCCATTATTTATGACACGTACACTACACCTCAAACACATATCGTTGACTCTGAATATTATTTCTAACATAATTCGCATTGAGGTTATGGGGCTGGAGTGCATGTTTCCGCTGATGTATTACGAATTTGACATTGTTTTTGAAGAATAAACCATTATGTGATTCGGAACTGAAGAGTCATACATGCTCCGGTTATTATATGCTGTAATTGCGACCCATCTCGTGCATTCGTTTTAATCTAATTCATCGTTTATTGTTCGTCTTAAATTGAGTTTATTGCAACCGCAACCTTTATGTTAGGGTCAGGCAGCACGTAGAAGCATCACTTTTCCTTTCAACACTTTGAAACCGTTCGCTTCACTTTTTTTTGCCTTCATGTTTCTTATTCGTTTCAATTGGTAGCAAACACACACACACGTATTCAAATTTCGAGTCATACCAGCTGATCCAACAAAAGATGCTGGCAAATCGTTTCCTATTCAATTGTTTTTTTTTCTTTCATTATTAACACGAAACCACATCGTTTCGATCATATTGGATCAGCGTACGACCTTCTCCTTCAATTTCATAGGTGATAGATACATTTGTTCGTTTGAATGAGCAAACAATATTTATAACATGCATTAATAATAATAGAACTCGTGCAACAAAAAAAAAACGAATGTCTTCGATAATCTTTGGAAATTGGATCGATCACCATCTGTTATGTCTGGAATTGGTTTCTTTTATTATTTTAAATAATTGATGCAACAACATTGGCCCCGTGAACGGCATTTGTTTTTGCCGAAAGTTAAATCGAATCAAACGCAAATAAAGTTGTTCAAATGGAAAAATTATTATGTAATGCGAACACAAACGATGTCATTTTTTAGATGATCTAATTAGATTATGTCGTTACGCCAATGAATCATATTTGCTACCAGTCAATCGGTTCGGATAGACGGAAATCGACATATTTCAGACTTCATAAAATAAAGTCAATTTATAAAATGCTATGAGTAACAGAGGGTAAACGACACAATTCAATATTAAATCCAAATTAACTCGTAAGACTTAACGTGACAATGAATTGAACTTTCGATTATTTTGATTGACCTGATATTAATACAGTAGTTTTATTCACTTTTGCTAATTCTATAAACGATCAGCTGTAATATGCAACATAAATAAGCGGATATTCGTTGCATTTATGCAATAGAACGTCTTCTTCTAGCTAGAGTCTACACTCATTCACATCGCCTAGTGCTTTGTGTCACAGCAGCGATGCACACTTTTCTATCGTGAGATTGAAGCGATAACATTGGAACATGGAATTTATTAACATGTTTAAACCCATTAATGCCCATTTTTCTGCATTATTCCCAGCGATAAATGCGGTTTCACTTCTTATAGACGATGTAATACATTTATATGAATAAAGACATTTATGAAGTAAAATTTATCTTAAGCCTGTTTCTGTTCCATGCGAACTGTTCACAGCAAACAGTTATAAAATCAAAGTGCAAACGGATTCAGAATTAAAGTCGAATGAAAGTATAGAAGAAAGAAAAAGATTTCGTAATGGGATTTTAATTGCTTAATTCGGAGTCTTATCGATGATTCGAGACATATTGCGAATATGCGTTCAAAGGAAATCATTATGTGAAATGAACAAAATCAACAAAAAAAGCCCAACCCAAAATGGTCTAGATTAAGAAATTTGCAATATTCATAATTCCATCCAATTGTTGCGGCTGTAATGCATGCGAATCAAACAATACGACGAGTATAAATTGTTTAATGATATTTTAATATGCGTTCATTGAAATCTTCATCCTTTTGGCCTTTCATATTTTTTCGATTGGCCAAGTTTTTGCGGCCGTGCAACTCGAAGATAAATTTTAAAAAACTCTGCACCTGTGTGTAATTCACATTAATTCCTCAAATTCGTATGATTTTCGAGGGTGAATGATTCGTATAATTAATGGTAAAAAATGAGCCGAAATAAAAGTCGAATTGCATGGCATTGCATTGCAGAGTGCTTAAGGCAGGCGAAACAAGAAGAGACAGACATTTCATTTATTCTCTGTGTGAAAAAAGAGGACTGGATATAAGTCGTTGCACGTAAAAACGACGTTGCTTTGGTAATGTAATCGATGTTGGTAGTACTATTTCCGTGGTCATTGTTCGATTCCAGAATTATTGTGGTTATGAAAATCATCATAATAGCCATATTTGGAACATGCATCTTCCGAATGGTGAACTGCGCATGGATCTCGACAGTGAAATTAAGAGAAAAAGTGCATTAAGCGCAAATTATGTGGTTTTGAATAGCACTTTGCGTCAGATTCATTCATCACAAATCTACAGAGCGAATGATTTTTTTTTTGGCAAAATCGAAAGCTACATGGCACACAAGCAAAGGAAAAAAAACGAAAGGCGTTTCTTCGTGTGAATGTGACCCAACGCAATTGCATTCGACGTCTACACTGATAAATCGCAATCGAACGAAAATATACTTCAATGGGAGCATCTTAACGTTAAAAATTGACATGGCTGGAAAAAAAATGATCATTTTTTCTTTCTGTTCACACAAAAGGATTCGGAAAAAAAATTTCTCCTCTTCAACCGTTACCTGAGACGGCTGGCACATGCATTTTGCCAACGATTCATGATAAAACGCATCTCAATTCCACTTTGAATCCATTTACATTCTCGAGTCGAAGGCCATGTATTCAGAACCGAAGCGCGCGGGTCTAAGAGCCAGAACAAGAGCAGCACGAAAGTCAGTCGCAAAGATAAATACATTTCAAGAAGTTACACAGAAACATTGTGCTATGCGCAATAAATAAAAAGGAGTCTCCCGACAATGCGATAAAATCAAAGCGAAGAGAAGAACTAAAAAGAAGAAGAAGAAGAACATCACACACCGATCACTGTGAACGTTGCGAGTAAAATGTAGAGTGAAGTGAGAGCCACTCGCTGAAGAAAATAAAATGTAACGCATTCTTTGATTGTATAAACATATTTCTCTCTTGTCCGCCATTCCTCGGCCCGGGAATGCTCAAAAAAAGTCACAAGCGAAACTCTTCGCTTTTGCTTGGCCAAACACCACACCAAACACATTAACTTAATTATCGATGAACAATTTATTATATATTTAATTTTTTATTTTTTCGTAAAAGCCCATATTAAATTAAATTACCGGGCCGGGATGGTTCACGCACTCGAAAATGATCAAATATAGAGGAATTTGGCGGTCGACTGCGGACGCGGACCTGATGATGATTAACGCGATCTGTGGTGAAATGAGCGACAGAGAGAAAAAGACGCGCACATCGGGCCGCACGGAATCATTTCGAAGGGATTGCCGTTTATTCTGTCTCAACCGTCAATGGACATTCCGTGTTAGTTTTAATAAAAGAAGTGAAGATATACGAGGTGTAATTAAGTCGGTGCATGTACGATGCTTTCGAACACTGTGGTAAAATATTGAACCATTTTATTGACATTTTTATGTGGGCTTTCTTGTTTTTCGTCGTCGTCGTCGCATGTCGTTTATCACGAAACGGCCAACAGAAACATTCAAATTAATAATAATAAATCAGTAATTATTATATTTTTCAGCTTCATTCATCCTCTTATTTTTTTTTGGGCTTGGTGAGTGCAACTGCGCGAATTCGTCCATTGTGTGTGTTAACGGTGCGTGATATAAGAATATTTTTTTTCGCCGCTCGGTGGTGTAATCAAGTGAGCATCCGACAATGTTGAACACAACGATTGATCGCTTGCTATACCTGTATTTCCGAACGTGTTGACCCGAAAACTTGCGGCTTGATCGGGCCGAAAATTTGCTTTTGCTACAGATGAGAAAATGTGCAGATTCATATTTACGCTTGAATATTTTCATATTTTGACTTGGTGCACACTGTACATTGCGCACCGACAAGGAAATATGCTAAATAACTTGTTTCCATTTCCATTTCGAATATCAATATATGAGGCTGTATATATGGCCATCGGCATGAACGTAATCGACTTGTGATTTTGGCATGTTCGTATTGATTCTCGCCCTCTCTATCGACACCGAAAACTTGTGGCTTGATCCACAGCGGCAAACTGTGCAAGCCACTTGTACATCGTGTCTTTTTTTGTTTTTATCGAATTGGAAAAACACTCACGTGAATTAATACTTAATGAAAATATCACTGTTCCAATTGTAATTGATGATGGTCATCAGCGATATAAGACCAAAGGGCGAATGAAGTCATTTGTAGTTTATTCCCTCTTCTTCTTTTGATAACATTTTTTTCGAGAGAAAAGAAAAAAGGAGAACATGCAAAAATACATTTTAATGGAATTGTTCGACAAGCAATAAAATGAACATGAAAAATGAATCAAAATTGAATGCAAATAAAGGGAAATTCGAAAATGAAGCCAATTCTTTAATGAACTCACAACTGAGGAGAAAATTTTGTAAACAAACTGTAAACAACTACAAAAAGTTCCTTTGAATTCAACCATTTAAAAATGTTCACATGAAATTTTCCAATTCTGGACACTGACATTTTGCAAATAATAATTAAGCTATAGAAAATTATGGAAGAACGAAACCGAATCGATTGAAAGTGTAATCACGATTTTAGGACATTTATGCCACAGATCTCATTAATTTTTTGTTGTTGTTGGAATTTTTGACATTTCAAATATGAGATTCATGTTTTCTGACACCCAACAACAACAACAACAACAACAATGCGAAACGTTTGCCTGTCGAATGGCTATCAAGACTGTACTCATTCCGATTCGGATTGTTTTGTTTGTGCGCTTGTACTTAGTTGGTTGAAGAGATATTCAGAAGCTCAAAGGTGCTAAATAAACGCAATTATCGAGGCACAGATAATGGGCAGCTCGTGGAAAAAAACGAACACCGACAACAGCTGTAATTAAATATTAAAGGCGCACAGAATTGTTTTCTCACCTTTTAAGTAATGAAAAGGTTGCTAATGGCATTGGCCATTCAATGATCAAAAATAGTACACAATTATCGGAACTATCGGCCAGGAGGAGAGGAAGCAATGCAAAACCGACACAGCGCGAGGAAAAAAATACATATTTAAAAGTAACACTTTTGCTTTTCTTCTAGTTTTAACTCGGTAAATTGTACAATTCGCTATTCAATCTAGATGTTGTTGTTGGTTTTTTTTTCTTCTCTGCCAAGCGAATGGTATTCTTTTGTTCAATTTGTTCTCCTTGTACGTTAGTGCCAATGAGATTGTAGGGGAGAATATCGATGATCAAATGACAGAAGAGTTGCTACAGACCATTCGAAACAAAAGCACATCGCTGAGCGTGCAAAACGTGGCCACAATGAGTACACGAAAAAAAAACACAATAACAATAACAACAACAGCAACCGCACGAAGCATTCAATTCTAATCTGATGGTGTTTTACTTTTAATTTGTATGTTTAAATGCATTAAACGAATGGCATAAAAGTTCGCCTGGTTTTGGAGTCGCCAGTGCCAATCTCGATGTAAAGATTGCATTCTACAGTGCGGTTTTCTAATGTTGTAATTTTCATTCTTTTAATTCTAGTTGGGCTCGGAATTAAAATTTGCCTCTCATTCATTTTTTTCCATCGTGTTTGCGATTTCCAATTGGGATTTCGATTCGTTTTCGACCGCCTTCCAATTGAATTATGAGATTTACAAATTATTTTATAAAGAAAAACAGAAAAAATCGCAAGTTTTGTAGTTTTTTTTCCATTTTACCTCTGTTGAATATTGTGTTTATTCGGTTGTAATGCGCCTCAACATCTAACACGTGTACAAATCCGGATTCTGTGTGATAACAATCAACCTCGCCGCCGAGCCAAATGCACTCACAACAGAGACAGTCACACAGGAGCATCGAAACAATAGATTCTCAATAGCACAGCTCTGTATATTGGCAACAACACTGTTGTTGTTGTTTTTTTCACAGGGATTCGTGCTGATCGAGAATATTGCTTGCGATTTCGCAAATCGACGCTCACATTTCGCATATGCGCATTTTTCGTCCAGCATTTGCGCAACTCATTTGATGATTCACACATACGTACTAAATTCCATTTGTGCAAACAAAGGGGGGTTTCGCACCAAATGTATGCGCAATATTGCGATTTACTCCCGATTATTACATGGAATGGTTTCTAAATTGGTCAATCAACACCAATTGCACAAAACATACATGAACCCCCCAGGTGTGAGCAATATACGTACGTTTTTCTTCTTTCCAGTTGCCGTAATTCAGTGTCCGATATAAACATTGATAACTGTCACAAATCTCCGATTTATTCCGCATTCGCCTAAGCGAAATGAGACTGAAAAATTGATAGTAATTTGTTATTAAGAGAGCATTTAGTCCATTTGTTGTTTCAATGCCCGCAATTTGGATTTCACGCAAACTGTTGACCGCGACTCAATCCGAATGCCCACTGTTTATTGCGGTTTGTTTTTTCTTCTTATTTCAGGCTGAAAAGCTGAAGAAAAAAAAATCACACAATGTTGATTACGATATTTCTAATTCGAGTTTTTCGGTTTCGCTTTATGCGCACATTGCTGTTTTAACCGCTGAAAATCGAATTGGCGGTTTTTCTCACTCTTCTGTCTATTCGGCACAAGGTAAGATTATTAATTTTTAATTTGTATTTGGTATTGGTTTTTATCGATGATCGCACAATCCGACGACGACAACGAACCAACCGTCTAGCGAACACAGAAGTGTTTTCCATGCGATTTCCAATTTGGGCCTCCCCGAGAAGAACACGAAAAAGTAACAAGAGCGAAGGAAAAAAAAAGTGAAAATGGATTGAGAGAGCAGCAGAAAAATAAAAAACCAATTCAAACAATTTTATTATGTACGTCGATGTCGATCGACGACGCGATTGCACCAAGTTGATTTCGGTTTTACGCGCGCGCGAGCACTCAATGGATTCAAATGAAAAATTGAAAAACCTTTTGCACTTCATTGTGCAATTCCATCTCGATTTTCTGTTTTATAAGCTCAGAATTATTAAATCCAGATTATTATGTTATTATTTTTAACGACTTCTTTTTCCTTTACATCGAATCGGCCTGTCTTCATCCAACTAGCAAAAATGAAATATATCGAGCAACACGTCGCACGGTCGTACGAATTCGAATTATGTCTAACCCTAACGATGACTTGTGTTCTTGGCGTACGGCTGCTCAATTTTCGAGTTGTTGTTTTTTTTTCCTTGTCTTCGGCCAAATTAAGATAATAAGCCACAGTCGAAGCGGCTCTGACTACACGCGACCCATTCACAAAACAGCCCATAAACATCGTGAAGCGAACGAATTAAGTGAGATAGATCGAAAAAATGACACACTGTTACTCTTTTTTGACATGATTTAATTGGAATGAATTAATAATGATACACACAACAAAGCACACACACTCACAAACTCACTCAGTTCCACTCGGTCACAAGTAAAATGCATTTCAGTGTATCATTTAATAAGGCGTTGTGTGTCAGCGCGTTGTTTGATTATTATTTTTTGTGTTTTTTCTGTGCTTCACATTTTATCTTCTGTGTGTACACTATTACTTTTTTGCTCTTTATTTTTCTGCTGAATTAATGTTTGTTTGACAGAGTTCACTTTTTTCTACTGCTGCCACAACGTGCAAAATGGACAATTTTATCGAAAATAGCATCTCGTTCTGACTTTATTATTTAAGAATTGCTGTCGACGTTGGAAAACTCGTTTGGCAGTTTTTTTTCTTCTGTTGATTTTCTGATGTTGGTCGCGCAATGTATTTGTTGCCCTTTTCTACTCAACGAAATCAAGTTGTCAATTTCATCGATTTTGGGCAAAACCACTTTGACACATTCTATTGCTTTTTCAGCGAGGAAGTGTCACCTAAGCCCATTTTGATTGATTAAGCTTTAAGCTTAAGAAGAAGGAGAAAAAAGACGACAACATTTACTTTTTCAATTTCCCTCATTTTTTATCATTAACAAACGCTACTAATTGTTTCATTTCACCATTCATCGGCGGTGAATCACAAAAATACCTACACTTCTGTTTTCACCCGTGCATTTTCAGTTGTAAAATTACAAGGAAACTCGTTATACGTACGGTGCTACTGTTGCAATGAAATTGGGAAGATTGCATTTTAATTACTATGATTGGCTTCCGTAGAAGAATATAATGAACGGGTCGTTATCAGTGTATAAAAGTGAACCGAATACGAAAGCAGTATGACAAGAAATGCAATGAAATGTCCACAAAAATACGTAAAAGAAATGCTTGAGAAGGTTTTTACATTGAACATGTTGTGTTCCGTTCCCTCTCAACGGATGGATAGAACGTTCACAGCCGCAATAATTGTAGAGGACCGATGTAAAGTGGACAGCAAAAGAGGCAGGAAAAAAACGACAAAAAAGGCGAAAAAGTAAATGCTTGCGTGGTTCATGTCGAAATTATTGTAATTATTTCGTTGTTATAACATTTATTTTAAGTGTTATTAAAAATGAATGTGAAATGAATCCGAGCGACTTAAGGACATATTCAGAACGAGCGCAATGACGATTTGTTAAACATTTTATTTTATTTTTTTCGCATAACGATAAGCACCCAGTGTAAAGATGTGGTGGAATCACGTTTCACTGCACTCTGAATACATATGGGATCTGTTCTTTTGGTCACAGATGAATAACTTTCCGATGATTGCGTGTTAAGGTTATACACCGAAAATCAGCTGTAGTTCCAGTTCAACAAGATTAATATGCTGCTTAAATCGCGCTCAGGTCAACTGGATTACTGACTTACTGGCGAAATGAATACTCGAATTCCCATACCGACGTGGTTTATCATTACAAAAAGAGCCGGATATAAATTATTGATATAAATGGCTTGATCTCTTGAAGTTGACCGGGCGATTTTCAATCAAACATGCTATTTATTTTGTTAATCACCATGGTGCTGCATGTGCATTATGGGGCCGTATTACTTCTGCCTTTTGAATAATTATGTTTCATTCTGTAAACTCATTCGCATGTTTCGACTTTTCTGTTTGTTTACCTACTCTGTCACAAGAAAATGCTTCATCATGCGATTTGAATGCACTGCAAATATGCGAAGAATTTTTTAAAACCTATCTATGATTATGCTTTGACGATTTTAATGCTGCTGCGTCGTTTAATTGGAGTATATGTTTTTAGTGCTAAACCAAGTCGAGTCAAGAGCGATTTTTGTGCAATTTCTGCACACATTAAATAACTATTGACTAGTGCACATTGCGCACGCGTACATTCTTCAGCACGTGTATGACGCCGTTGCGCCAAACGCTTTTAGCATTCACACCGAAAAAAAAAACAAAGGACCGACGATGGCTTTTTTCCCTCCCCGTTTGCACATATTCAATTCATTGAAATAAGTTATTGATAGTAACCGCAAATTGAAATGAGTTTTGTAAATATTGCTTTTGATCCATTGCATATTAGCATAATGAAAATAATATTCGGAATCGTGTTCACGTATCCCAATAATAATTATATTTGAATTTGTGCTCTGTTGTGTGCTTTTTCGTGCATGAACTGATATAATTTGTTATTATTGTTAAATGCCATTTGCCGCACACATTTTCGTTTTTTCAGTTGATCGCATTGTTCCAAGTGGCTGCAGTACGTGCACAAAAACTTTTATTGGAGCCATTGGAAATCTTGACAATTTTTACATTTGCATGATTGTTGACACATTTCAATGTATATGAAGTGAGCGAAAGGGCTCAATTCAAGTTGAAATTTTCAACTAGATAGACTTTTTTTTTTGTTTTTTTGGACATTCTCGAGAAATGGCATTTTTAAACGCGAAACGGTGAAACGCAGCAAAATGTGAATTATCGAAACTTAAGTTTAGACCGTTTTTTGTGACTTCCATTTTTGAATGTTGAATCGGCGGATAATCGTCCATTTGAAAGAGTTTTTTGTCATTTTTCTATTCGATAAAGATATGTCACTAATTTCGCATACGATCAGGACAATTATAATCGTACTTCACTATAAATAGTGAAAATCAACGGAAAAAAATCATGCATTAAATCCATTAGTGAAATAAAACTATTTCAATGTTGCTATCAGTGCTTTGGATATTGTTGCCTCCAGCTGCGGCACATCTGATCCAAGCAAAACATGCAATATGTTTTGGGAAGCGTTCGAATTACGATGCCAAAACATTCAATCTATAAAATTTGTTATAAAAGACTCACAATCAACAAGAAACGTAAGCTGCATTTATCTTGAAATGAGAAGTTCTTCGATAGAAGAATGAAAAATTCCTTTAATTTGAATAGCCATTTAGCTAATAATACCCAGGCCAGTTAATTTGATTTAAAATGCCGAACGAAAAGAAACACGCACGTGTATTTTCGCAGCAAGCAAGCAAAAAAAAAATCTATGTAAATATTTATTTAAATAGATAATAAAATAATTAGCAAAGCGTTAATTGCACAATTTATTATTTTGAAATTGTCTGCCTGCACCGAAGCTATTGGGTCGCTAAATGTGCTCTGTGTAAGTGCGAGAGTATGTGAGACGCAGTCTCATTTCGAGTGTGCATTGAATTCGTCAAGAGAGATAGAGAGGGAGAGAGAGAAAATCGGTTTTATTGCTTGTTCCATTATTATCATTCCTTGAACATTTATTTGTTCGGTTAATTTGTTTGTATTTTAAATAACAAGGAAATAATGTTCCATAACTCATTGACGGTGCTACATGTGGCCTATGCAGATTGCTAGTGTGTCGTTTCTGTTGTTGTTTTTTTTCCTCTTCATAAAGTATTGCAAATAGACTGCCGTTTTTTGCCGCAGATTCCACAGTAAATGTGCTGCAAGCCAAGTATAAAAAATGGGCAAAGATAACTTTGGCGTTCGGTTCTTTTTGGTGAATTTTGCCGACAACGATGAATTGAAGAATTGGAGGCGTTTGCAGCTTATGCATGTGATCGTCACGAAACGGTTCACAGCGCGTATGCCATTGGTTCCAGCGTGCACTCATTCACATATTCACACATTTCGCCCGTGCCATGTGCAGTAAAATACTAATTTATGATTATGACTTTATGGTCAATTTATTGACTTTGTTTTTATTCGATATTTCAACTATATTCAATGTGCACTTTCGGTATCGTTTTTCGTTTGCGGAAAATTTGAAATTCGCTTTTGTCTCCGCGGTTTTTTATCCTCTCTCCTTCTCTCTCTCTCTCCCTCTCTCTCTTTTAATGAACTATTTGACAAAAATGGCAATGATCCATTTAATTTGGAGTATACGGTCTCGATCGATATACGGTTGGTACTTTTTGCTGTTGGCATAGTTGGCCATATTGTTTTAAGTTTCCCCGCCGTTGACGAGAACATTAAATTGCGGCTGCCGAAAAGCGAAAATTGGCCAGTCCAGAGAAAACTGGATCGAAATCAATTTATCTTCAGTATGTGAGCTATAAGTACCGATCGAGTGAAAGTGATGGAAACCGTATGCACATATTGGACACAATAGACGCCTCCGACTGGTTTTTCGAATGTACAATTTCATGGTTGCACTCTTTTTTCCTCGGCTCTCTGTTGAATTTTGCAAAATTCATTGTATACCTCAATGTCTACCAGCCGACCGAAAACTCCATCACACGTCGTCGGATTCTAATGTGAAATATTTCATTCGGCACAAACTTCTTAAAAAGGATTTTACAAGTTCCGCTTGACGTTTTATGTGTGTGTGTATGTGTGCGTGGTTGAAAGGCGAAGTGAATCGAATTAATATCAGCATTCAAAGTGTATCAAAATGAAATTGTAATTAATTAGATCTGAACAAATTTTCACTTAAACATGTTTGCTGACAGGAGAAAAGGCGAAACAAAATAAAAAAGAAACAACCGTGGCGAACGGCGATTAAATATCAGAAGCGGCAAAACAGCGGATAAATGCGAATATTTTTGCATGTACTCTTCACATCGATATGCATAACAACACGAGTACACAGCACACTACCACACCGCACGAATTTCGCTAAATTGGATTCCATTGCAAGAGCGCGCACACCGCAGAAAAGAAAGCTAGCGCACACACAGTGTAAGGTGAGACAAGAGGCAGCAGCAACCGAAGAAGAAGAAAAAAAACCGAACCAAAGCACGAAATTGATTGTTTGAGAATGCGCGCACACGGAAGACTATATGTGAGAGATAGAGCGACAAGCGTGCGCGCACCCAAAAACAACAACATATCACCAAACGTGCCTTGATGTTTTGCCGCAATGCTTCTGCTTGTTGTGTACGGTTTGTTATTTTACGCTGTTTTTCTGCGTTAGTTGCCTCCTCAATGGGCTATTGCCGCCCGATCCTCGTTTTATTTCGTTTTTTCTTTTTTTTCCTTCAATTTTATAAGTTCAAAACCGAACATCGTGTGCACATCTCGCACTCAACGCTCAACCGTAACATATTTTCGTTGCGTTTCAATTTTCCATAAATAAGTTTTTATCAATTTTATTGAACAATAATAAAAGGAAAGGCAGAAAACAGTAGTCAAGCAGTGCGGTTCTATGTTGTTGTTGCTGCTGCTGCTGCTGTTGGTACTTTGATTGTTTCATTTTCGAGCGCTTATTTTGGTCTCATTTCGTGAAACACATTTGAATATAAAGGAACGAAAAGCGGTAAACTCAAGCGCAGGGTTTGCATTTTAAAGTACGAAAACTAAACCGGTGAGACGAAGATTGGCACTGGCACCGACAACGACGACTAATAAGATGCGCATCGCATTTTAAATGAATGCATATGCACAATGATGCGAGTAAACATTGTGCATTTATCTTTGTGGCTTCCATTGATGCTCTCGTTTGAGTGGTGCGAGTGGAGTTCTGCGAGTGTGTGTGTGTGTGTGTGTGTGTGATCACTTGCAACGGATTCGAGTAGTATTTACTGTTGTCGACGAAATCCCGCAACTGATAAATCCACCGAAGCTCACACTCGCCCGGAATAAGACAGGCGCGCGCGCGAGTGAGTGCGCTTTCGATGTGATCCACATTATAATCAGCTCAACGAATGAGAAATGAAGACAGAACAACAATATGCGTATGCATCGCATTTGAATTCGGTTATTCGAAAGGTTTTCTCAATCGATATAAATCTTCACGAGACTCTTTATTCGAAATGGTTTTTTTTTCGTCGTTCATTTTTTGTGTGTATTCGAAAAGTATCGTACTTTTTGTCGCATTCATTTTTATCGATTCGTCGCATTTATTCTTTTTAATCCGATCGAAGCGAAGAATACTACAACTTAATTGAATCCGGAATATGATTTCCATTTTCAATTCGTCCGCTGATTCGCACACAGCCATTATTGTATATTCGTCAGAAATTGCACCAACGTCCCAATATTATTCAATGGAATTTTTACTCTTTTTCATCGACATTGAATGAAACAATTTTATTCGCCGAATTCGGTTCCAACTGAATGATTGCCATTCGAAGTGCTTAAATTCATACGATCGCGCTCGCGCTCACAACTTTTCAATTTATTTACAAAAAAAGAGAAGTTCCGTGTTCAGTTCGTCTTTTCAGATGACACACTGGCACCGCATTCGATGTTCATACTCACCGACAGTGTCATTTCCATTTCTTTCATTCATTTTAACTGATTTCAATTCTAGAATCGGTTTTTTTCGCTTATTTCTTTTGAATTTAAATGGATTAAAGTTTGGAACAGCTCTCTTTGACCTGATTCTCATCACCGACGAATTTTTATGTGGTATCTTCGTTGACATACTAATGGCAGAATTCTCCTCCATTAAAATCGATTGAATATCCGTATTATCTAAGTGTATTATTATTTTATTATTGCTAAAATAATGCTCTTGTGTTTGTACAGGCATGAATGTAATTCCGAAATTTCCTTTTTCGTTATAAGAGACGCTTGAGCCACATCCACTGAAAATACAATTACTTGTCGCTTCCAGTGGTGACTGGATTTTTAATGAACGCTGTTTTTTTTGCCGTATGAAAAATAACTGGATGTATCAACATAACAATGGACGGGCTAATTCAAGGGGATCGCTGCCTAAAACAAAACCTTTAAAATGCTTCATTAACAGTAACAGTAGCAAAAGGAAATGGATGAAGAAAATAGAACAGCAAGAAGCATTATTATCATTATAAATATAACACGAGCAATTTACTATGGCGCGGTTTTTTTTTTCTCTTTTTGCCGTGCTGTTGTTGATCAACAATCGTCCGCTAGTTCTTTTCGAAGAAATGAAAATTCGCCATTCAATGCTGTCAGTGTTCCTCTTCTTGTGCGCCTTTGGACATTTGCAGCTAATAACTGAGCACAAATCGAACGAAAAGTGATAAAAAAGCGTACAAAATAATGAAACCAAACCGTCGGCGAATTATTAAAAATTATTCTAAGGCAGCCACGTCGACTGTATCGGTCGGTCGTGAGCATGTAGTCGAAAGAGATACTCAAAGAACACAACAAAAAAATTGAACGACGAACGGCAATCTAAAAAAAGGAAAGAAAAAAAACAAAAACAAATAAATGAAGGCTGAAGCTACACAGGTAATAATAATAGCCCAACTAAGTGTGTAAATAAAGAAACAAGAAGCTTTGGAAAAATGGTTCAAACAAACCATGGTCTTTTTGATATGCTTGCCGGAATTAAGTGCACGTATTTTGAATGCGGCCGATTTCACGATTGTTATTCTATCGACTCATGTATACATGTGCGCATGCGCGCTCATTCAACATATATATTCTATGTGCGGCGACTGCACATGATTAACAAGGTAAGAATAACGGTACCGCTGCCGCGGATAACACAATTGCAATAAGCCGAGAAGAGAATCATAATAATAAAAATGACTGCACGCGCGTTTCCAGAAGTGAATAGATAAAAATCACGACACGGGTGATATTTTGATCTCAATCGATGCACCTACAGAGAAAACTCGAGTCGATTTAAACTGATAAAAGAATCTCTCGAATATTATAATAATAATAAAAGACGGAAGATTGGCGATGGTTTTTTTTTTTGGTTTATAATACACCTTTAGAAAATGGTCAGTACATCGTTGGTAATCATCCAGCCCAGACATTTTCTTTCTTCTGTTTGTGATGCGGCATAGATTGCCGGTTGTTATGAATTGTGGGCAATTTATATAGAAAAAAAATTTCTGATGTAATATGACTAGCGTTTTTTTTTTTCTTCGAAGATTCATATTAAATTCAATGCTGGCCGGGCTTATTATTTGAAGACATCACATTAAAAATATCTCAAAAGCCATCGGCCAAATGGGATGCAATGGGTTTATATGGTAAAAATAGCTTAGGGGAACCGCATGGAATATGATGGTTCAAATTGTGAAGCATCACTGACGTAATTTCATCGAACCGTACGCAATTATTGCAAGTCACATTTTATGCTAGAGAAGGAATACAGTCATTTATAATTAGCAAACAAGCATCACAACAACTTCGACTGAAAAATCGAAGGGAAAAAAATTGTGCCAAAAGAACCAACAAACAGGCAACAAATTCTAACACCAGTAAATTAAAACGTTAACTTTGTGCACTCGAAGAGACAATTAATTATGTTGTAAATATTGCAAATGCTTTTTTTTTTGCTGTTCCTCTAGGTGGCAAACCAGGCGAATGTGTGCCTTTTCTCACATACGAATTAATTGAGGAAAAATGAGTTTCTATTGAAATTGCCGACATTTGATTGAATACCGTGGAATTATGTGCAGTTCATGTGCATGCGCAAAATGCCGACAGTGGCGTTTTCCACATTTAACACACAGAAAATATGTTTCAAACGAGAATGAGAAAAAAAACAAAAAAGATAAAATTCAATCACCAACACCACAACTGCATACTCACAACATCATTGTCCAGATTAAATGGTAACAAAAATCGCGATTTTTTCTCGCAAATATTAGATTTCATAAATTGATAAATGATCGATAAACACACGAACCATTTGACGCGAGCAAAAGAGAAAACAAACTCAACGCTACACGCTACACTTCTAATCCATAATTATCATTTTGTACAATGAAACCATGAACAACATCGAAAGATGAAGGAAACAGCACACAACTCACTGGCAGCGAGTGTTAATTCATAATCGATTCTTTATTGTGATCGCATGATTTTTTTTTTGCTTTTGTTTTTTCTATTTTGTTTGCGGTAATTTTCATTGTGTTTTTCATGAAATTAAGTGCGAAGTAGTTAATATGACGCAATAATTGGGTGTTTTTTGTAACAAATAATTTAAACACTTTGCCCAGTGCCTACAAGGAAACGTGAGTGTAAACCATGTGGTTTACCATTTTCGCAATTATTCAACCGAAACTATAATACACGTTTAGTTCCTGATTGGCCATCGTATTCGACTATTTACAAGTTTTATCAGTGGATCATTAGTACGTTTTTTTCGCTCTCCAAATGTCGATTCGATTTCAATCACAATTCGATTGAATTGGATCTGTGGATTTTGCGCCGAACGGTCAACGAAAATAAAAGCATCATTCACAGAATGGAAGACGAGGAGAGAGTTTTCGAATGAAATCAATATAACAGTTAGATCACCAGTTGTCATTTGAGCAAAATGTTCACTGAACCGTGAAAATCAATATCACTTTTGCTTTCCATATTAAAATTTCATCTTTTATGCGGTTTTGTTTATCTTTGGCATAGAAAATTGTTGCAATATCTTCACTTGGAAGAATAATTGTAAGCAAGGAAATCGAAAGTGTAAAATGGTTTGTAAAACGACAACTGAAACCGATGGTAGAAAAAAAACCGTCTTTATGTATAGAAAACTCTATTTTTTTTTTCGTCACAAGTAATCAATTTATAATTATTTGCTTGGCCAGTGATTTTCATTCTCTTTGTCGCTGCTTTTCTACATTTTGTAGAAACTGATCCAATCGGATGGATGCGGATCGAACAAATATAACGTTCAGTTTTCAATTGCAAATGCTTTCTACATGAGCGGACTTTGATTAGCTTCTGGTTATGCGCTTGGCGTTTTCGTCTATGTGGTTTGTGTGTGTTTTTTTTTTTCATTCGTTTTCGAGTATTCGACTCATTAGACGAAATTGAATCGGCCCCGGCTGAATGTAGCATTCAGTGACGACCGAAACGGTAAAGCCGAAACCAAGGCAAATATTGATTTTCAATTCTTTTTATCGCAAATCTCATAGCTCTGATCTGCTTTCACGAAATCAATCGATCATAAAAGGCTTCCAATTTTTTTTTTCGCTTCTCTCTCTGACGGCGATCAAAGTAATTATTGCGACAGTGCGCGCAACTGAACGAAATCGAAAATATTTTACATAAGCCGCGACTGTGGCTCATCAATGTGAGGCAAAGCCAACACACAAATTCGATGCCAATCAAAGCAAAGAAAATCGGCTACGGATCGTTGCCATAATCAATTTTCTACATTTGAATCTCATTGACAATTTGTCTCGGCCAATTTACATTACCATCCGAATCTATCGACTGTGTGCCAGCGTGTCTGCTATGGTAGCGCACTTTTTTTTCCATGTCCAACTTCTTCGCTTGTACTTAACAAATGTTAATCTCTGAATTTCACTCTTCATATCCGATTGACACGTGTGCTCTTGTTCATTGGCGCGTTGATGGAGGTTTCTTTGACAGCCAAGTAATAAAGTCACAGCCGATAAAAATGTATACACAAATACATCATCGATGAATTTCAAATGAATCATACAGTAGACATTGAATTTGATAATTTTTACTGTCGCATTATTTCATTGACGCATTGCCACAGCCTCGGTGTCACAGAGCATATACCTATAGAAGAATCAAGTTCGTTTGAACACACATTGAATCGCTGATTATTATTACTGTTATTAAATATGAAACGATCTTCTTTACTTTCGATGCATGTGTAATGAAATTCTTGAACGCATTAAATGGAAATCATGGCGATTTATAATTTCCATTTTAAGTGAATTTTGCTCGGTGTGTTGGTGTGTGTGTGTGACAAGAGCGAGAAAAAAAGCGATCACTTATTTTTTTTTCTTCTCAAATGTCGATTTATGAATAATCAGACGATGCTTCAAGATTCAAGGTGGATCACATTTTACTTGCGAACGGCGGCGACAAAACAACGCGAGATCGTTACATAAACATCGTCATCAGCGATATGCAATTGTAATTAGTAATGGAAAAATCGGTGTACTTCTATTATCGCAGTGTTCCGAATACATTCAATCCGGATTTAAGGATTCATGGCATTATCTCACACTCATTGAAAATCACATCAAGTTTTAATCTTCTTTACTTCGCAGTAAATGAATTTCATGAGATTCCACGCGCCCCACGTATTAAATATAGAAGATGAAAAAAACTAGTCTTGATTGCCACAGATCGAGCGCGTTGGACGGGATTCATCACATGTCAACGATTGTGACATTGTGTCGTTAGTCGCTCTCTCTCTCGTTCTCAGCCATGCTAGCGCTAGCCATACACACACAACCAGTATACCCGACCGATCGATCGAAAAATTAATAAACGATTCACGAATTGAATTTTAAACGAAACGCAAATAGAAAATCTAATCGAACGTCTTTCAATAGCAATAATTTGTGGGATGATATTTAAGCACAAGGCAGAACGAGGCAATAAAAGAGTTGTTTAATTGAACTCGCGCAATCTCTGAAGAGAAAAAACACACACACACACACATTACTTACAACGCAAAATTGAAATAATTCGAGCTGCAGCATTGGCGGAAGAGAGAGACAGACACGAAGATTCGAGACGAAAAAAAAATTAACTGAATCCATTTCACCAGCACTTGCGTGCTAGGCTGATGTGTTTTTTGCGGCTCTCACACAGAAAGATTGAGCGAAAAAATGGGAATAAATCATCCAACGTCAAACTGCTTTTAATGCACAACGAACGCGTGTAAGTCATTTGAAAAATCAGTTCGCATGTGTGTGCAAATACTTGTGCACACGCACTCAAGCCCGTTTCATTGTGCTAAAGGTTCTAGTGGCCGCTACTGTTTGTACTCGTTATTACATTAATTATATTATCATTGTCACGTTCAATTTCCACCTTATATATGTTCACGTTGATTCGTTGCTGCTCTCAGCTCACACCGCTTTCCACTGACTAGAATTGGTATGACGAGAGCAAGAAAAAAGCAACAAACAATTCGCTCGCGTTTAATTCATTTCCTTTTTCTCCGATTTTCTACGTCAGCGCAAGAGAACTCAAAACAATTATTGCATTAAACAATGATTAGCCGCACCGCGACCGTGCGCGCACGCGCACACCGGCCTTTCATTCATTCGCTGTGGCATTCCGAATAGTTCGTCACTTATGTGTGATCAAATGTGTTCGCAGAACAAATGTAAACAGAACATTCTCAAGACAAGAATTCGCATCTAATTCAATCTGTACGGTGGAAATGACGCGTCTAAGCAGAAGCACATTGCAATTATATAAATAAACAAGCAGCAATTTGTTATGTTCATTTGCGGTACGAATGAACGAGCAGAGAAAAAAAAGCGCAAACAAACAGCGAATAAACGAAATATAAATATATTTGATGTGCAAAACGGCTCTTGTTGAATATTAAAATTATATACGCCGCCTTCTTTTTTTATATCCAGCCAATAAGCACATGTTAAGTGTACACACATCGGACGAAATACGATGAATGTGTGTATTGCTGCCACTTTTTTGTTGTTGCTGTTCATGATTTTTATTTTATTCGCTTGTTTTTTCTCTATCTCTCGCTCTCTCTCTTCTTCGCTGCCATGGTTCATTCCGTTCGGAAACGACGTTTTCGAAAGCGATGTGTGTAATGTGCTGCTGCGTCTTTTCAATATTTTACGCTTATTACAGTGTTTAGTCGATGGCTTTTTTTTCTCTCTTCGCTATCATTCAAGAACCCTTAGACTTGGAGAAAAAAAGGCGATAAACCATGATTTATTAAATTATATTACTAAATTCGTTCAGTAAAAACAAGCTCATGTCAACGTTTCTTTTTTTTCTCGTTGATTTCTCATCGTTGTGCTCACACTATCTGTTGTGTATAAGTGTATAAAAAAACACCTACTTTGCCACGATACCTCTTTCCTTTTTCGAGACATACGCTCGCGCGACACCTTATTACGTGTGAAAATGGCAAAGAAGATAAACAATTCGACAATTGTAATTACTGAAAATGTGTTTGTATTTGGGTGTATGCTTCTGTGCTTCTTTGTGTTCAAGATTCTCCATTATTAGCATCGACCACACACTAAAAAAAACGACAACAAGCATCGAATGATTAATGGTCGCTGTTTTCTGGCTCCAAACGTGTCGCATTACAATCCTATTCAACATCACCTGTCATTCGTATGATCAATATCATCAATACCTCTATCGATCACTCCGTTGACTATGACTACAACACAGATTTTCAATTTGCTAGGCCAAAACTACACGGATTCTCTCTCTCTCTCTCTCTCTCTCTCTCTCTAGTACCACACGATGTTGAAGAATCGGTTGCATAACAACCATAGCCAACCTACGATATGTGATCACGATGCATTTATCGGCTTTATTGCGATCGATTTGCTATAATAAAATGTTTTGATCGCAATGCGTAAGTGCAGCTAATGAGATGCAAAAATGATGAAAAAATTAGATTGAGTTTTTTTCTCTCTCTTCGTTTTGATTTAGAATCGCGCTGCGCGTTTAGCAACAAGGTCGTAACGCTACGCATAAAATTTCTTTATAAATAAGTGAACATAGAATTTGAAATGTTATTGTAATGTCAAGCGAATGGAATCGCATTTTTTTCTTGGCAACCGAGCAAAAAAAGCAAATGCCACTATTAAATCTGGTATTGAAAGTTATGAGTTTTGTCTGGCGAGACAAATACAAACTTGCATCATACATTATTATATTCCATTTACATCTTGATATTCGCATGATTTAGGTGAATCGCATTCAAGTGACACTTTTTTGTGTCGGTTTTACTAGCTTGTTTTCCGATTCAATCTAATTTCGAATAATTGGTTTAATCGCTCTATCAATGACGAATAAAATTGGATTTTCAGCACATGTTAAATACAATACGCGAGATCAATTTTTTTTCTTTCTGAACCTTTTTTTATCGATTCATACTGCTGATTAAAGACGTTCTAATTGACGAATCGACATACGGAAGCAATTTCAAACCTATAATTTCATTCGATTGAAGCAACAAAAAACTGCAGATCGATAACTCGTTTCTCATCACTTATTAGATGAGTTGACATCTCCAATTCATGTAGGTTGTTTTTCATATTACTTCAGGAATATTCTTGGTAATTAGCATTGTGACTTGACGCAAGGAATATGCAAAATAACCAGAAAATGATATAATTGAATGCATAATTTCGAAATTGGTATTGAGTTCCAATAGTTCCTTTTCGAAGCGCATTCATTTTGTGTCCATTTCGTATGTGTGTCATAATTTTAATCAATCTATTTTCTCTACTGGTCATATGCATTGCATACACACAGACATGTATGCGCAGTGCGCACACATGCCTATTCAGAAAATGAAATGCACGTAGAACACACAGCCGCCGAGCCAAAATAATAGAACAATTTAAATATGTGAACAGAATGCAATAGAGTCATATTGCGACCATTACGTTTATTATTCAATTTTTCGTGTTTTGCGTACAACATAAAAGTCACTTGAAGTCATCTATTAAAAAGCGCAAAACTCTCTGCGTGTGCTTCTCTCCTCTGTGCTGTCTTGCTGTCCTTTCATTCGTTTCAAATCAATATTTTATTAACTTTTGGTTACGGTTGCCGTTTTCACTGTTTTCTCGTCGTCGTCGTTGTAGTTGTTGCTGTTTTTGTTGTGGCGGCTGTTGGTGTTGTCCGCCGATCGATTGCATTCGGTTGGTTTGTTTATTTCACGATTTCCTTTGGTCGGGCGCGAGCGAGATCATAGTGCTCTAGCCAGGCTAGTACACTATGTGTAGTATATACATATATAAATATGTATCGGGAGTGTACAGAGGCAAACGTGCGGTTATAACGCAAATATTTGTTACGATTGCAAATATGCAATCAATTTATTTGATGCGCGATTTTATTTACAAATGAATAAATCATTTTTTCAACTTGTGGCCATGCACGAGGTACAAGCACGAGCACATCGAACGAGCTCTTATGCAATCTCTCTCTCTCTCTCTCTCTCTCTCTCGACTTACTGGAGCAAGCGTTCTCTGCAATGCAAATAGTTGGTTATTAGTTTCAAGCAGAAGGAAAAAAATCGGTTTCTACATTTTGCACGTCTCCAATGGTTGTTGTGTGTTGTTGTTTTTTTTCTGATGTTATTCTCTGCATCACTCCTATTTGTTAACGAGCCCAGGCCTTAATGTAAAGCATATTTGTTTTGTGATGCTGTTGTGGCTGATGCCTCGTGGAACGTTTTCGAATTACACGGTGGCACATTTTTCCTTTGGTTTTTTTTCGTACTTTTCTCTGCGTTTGTATGCTTTTGGCCGATGCTCTCGAACTCCTAGGTTTAGAAGAAATGCTTTTGAAAACAGCAGCATTTTTATTTTAGAAAATTGATTTGCTCCAGAGTCTAGACCATTAAAATTAACTGTCAGCCGCAGATGGTACGCTTTTTCATTCCATCAACTGATCACGGCATATATGTTTAAAAAAAAGACCAGCATTGGTGTACAACATATTTAAGTACACATTCAATTGCATTCTTGTGCTGTATTTTCATAACGGTATTTCGTCGTGTTGATGATGATTCTGTCACGTTGCGATCGTCCATTGTCTGTGCGAATGAAATATTGCGCTATGCCTCAGATGCAGTTGTGAAAATGGTTTTAAAATTTAGTAACCAAAAATAATTAGATCAACAATGTGATGATTTCGACACGAAACATTTTAATACATCAGAAATGCGAAAATTCCCTCTGGCTAAAAGCCATTCAAATTGAATGGACACCCGTAAATTTATGATAGGCACATTAACGAAATTGAATTAGGCAATGCTACTCTGGTTTAGATTCTCTTTTTTTTTGCTTTTACGCAGATACCCTTACCACACACAATCGATTATGACAATCATAAAAAAAAAACGTGTGCAAATTGTGAAAATTTTGCCAAAAGGAAATGAACGACGCGAACGCGACGAACATTGCCCGCAGCGGTGATTCTGTAATTCAATTTACTATTTAAGTCGAGCACAAGCGTGTTCGCGAACTTCGTTTGTGGTATGAACCGTTACAAATTTGTTAGTACTTCGTTTGGAATGATGCTTTTGGTTGTGAAGCTACAGGCCAGTGACGATCAAATGTGCGCTTTTTGTGATGATCTGGTGCATTCCAAAGCTAACAGAATACTTGAAATGTTTCTTCTTCGGCGACAAAACTTACAGAATGTGTCGTTGTTTCTTGCTCTCTTGGCGAATTTGCCAGTTTTTACACAGCATTTTTTGCTGTTATCTCTTCACATGTAAGTATAATTACTGGTCGTTAAAGTACTTCTTCGCTTCATCAAATGAGCATTTACACGTTGAATTTGGCATAAATGTAGCACACAGTTTCAATAAAATATTAGGAGATAAATTCAATAACAGAAAAAAAACATCAGTCTTGTGACTAAGCGGCTGTTAAATGTGTACCGAAACCGAAGTGAAATACCAAAAGAACAGACAATGTGAGAGAGCAACAGCAGCAGCAGCAGAAAAAAAAGAGTTGAGGAGAGCAAAACAGAAAAAACAGCGTTTGGCACGCTCGTGTGCTGCGCCCGAGAGTGTACTGCACTGGAACAAGACACGAATCGTTGACAGAGGAATATGTTGTATGAAATAGCAAAGCGACACAGTAGTTGCAGCGCGAACACATAAAGCCTTCAAGTCAAGGAATTTAAAAGCAATTAATATGATCGCAATCCATTCTCGGGTGTGGTAGGAGGAGAAGCCACCGAGAAGAAAATAATCCGAACATTAAAAGGAGAGAGAGCTGTAACGTTGCGGGAGCACACAGTATAATATACACGAGGGGGAAAAAGCAAAAAACAAAACAAAAAATCGAAAACAAAACAAGCGCGCAAAATAACCGACATATAGCAAACACGATCGTTACAAAAGAAGCACGTAATACATCGGTACATTTGCTAGGTTTTAAAATATATCGGTCGGTTTTCTCTCTCTCTCTCTCTCTATGTCTCAGCTCAGTCCACACTGGAACACACGAAAATAAAGTATAAAATTCACAGCAACAAAAAAACAAAAATCAACAGAGTCTTGGTCGCGTTAGTTTTTTTTATTCAGTTTCTTTGTCGAGTTCTATATCTACTAGTCTGCGAGCGGTGAGCGCGCACTTTAAAAAACCTTTCACTCCTGCAGAAAATGTTTTGTCCATTTTTTTAGGTACATTGCCAAACTGTGTGCATAGAATGTGTGCACGAGATTCGGACAATTGATTTGGCTCGTGAGTTGGACCGTTTAGAGAGTCTAAACTGCAGACCATGGTTTCAATTCGGCAGCCAATGCAAATGCACGGAATTCCACTAACGGCCCCGCATCTAATCCCTTGCCAACCGAAATTGAAATAGGATACCCACTATCTGATAATGTAATGGGATTCAGCATACAATCCATGGCAGAACGAAAGAGAAAAAAAACATACACAAAAAATGCTGTTGCCATTTTTTCCATTTTGTCCACTTTAAATCAGTGCAATGTTCTCTCCTTTTTTTCCCGCTCCGTTTCTATTGTATGGAGCTGAAGATGCAGAGAGGTTCGCATTACGCGTACCACTTCAATGCGATCGAGTTAACATCGTATTTTTTTTTATTTGTTGTCTCCCTTGTGTTCACGATGTGATTCAAGTTGTGCCGATCTTGTTTTATAATAGTGCACGATTCCTTATTAAATTCCGTTATTGTGATTGTATAAATTGATCGCTTCGTTTTTAATGGCTTTTGTATGCACCTTCCTTCCTCATCTAATTTAGATTCGAGCAGAGATTACATTCAGAATGCAGATCTGAGTTGGACTTTTTTTTTTGCAACGTCGAAGAAGTAGCATCAAGTAACGAGCCGAGATTTTTTTTAGAGTTTTTTTACGATTTCATCTCTAACTGAATCGCATAAAAACCATCCGTATTCACTATTCTCACATAATAAGCGGTGGCTCGTGCCAACTTAATTGAAGTTTATGATAATTTTATGGGGAATTGGTGTGTGTACGCCATTTGGCATATTCAAAGGAAATGGAAGATAAAAACCCGAAACCGATTTGTGCGAGTCGTAAAACTTTTTCCCATCTGGACATCAATTGCGAGATGTGCTCGCAAAAAGCCATACACATATGATGAAATAATAAATCGAATTATAACAGGTAATCATTGAAATTTTGCAGCTAATTAGAGTTCCTGAATTGCGGCGAATGTGGCATGCATTCGGCCATAAAATTGCCATAAAAACCAAAATTGCGTTATAAATTTTGTGTGCACGATAATTGACGTTTGAATTGCCAACATTTCTATTTTCCTATCTCCGGCAGCAGGTTAATCCAGGTAACCGCTGAAATGATTCGACTGAGGCATTGGAATCTCAACAGCTTCGTGGTTTCAGGCATGAAACATCGCTAAACGGAATTTAGAATGTCATGGGTCCAACGGAAAAATAGCAAATCGGCGATAAAATACAAAAACATTTTAATTTTCATTAAATTGTATGCAATAGAATTGGCGACATATTTCAGTTCAACGATCATCTCGCAACGCTGTTTCGCCTTGATCGGGGGCAATTTGTGTTTTTTATTATTCCTTCCGTGCAAAAAGCGTTGCCGCATTTTCGTCTGATCAATAACATTTGACACATGCAGTCCGTATCGGGCACCCATTCGCAGCTGAATTCTGCAACTAGTGCATAATTAATTCGTTCGTCAGTAGAATCAATTACGAGTACAATGTACACACCTGAACGCACATAAAGAGAGTTTAAATTCCAAAATTCACAGTTAGAAAAACATTCGAAATAGACAAAAAATACCGTAAGTTCAACGTAAATGGAGAAATGATTTTAATGCGAAATGATTCATAGGCAAATAAAATCCGAGACTTTAAACCAATTTCTGCGTTTAAAATCCTTGCCTCTTTGCAGTTGCTCTTTTTCGTCAGCAGCGACGAAAAAAATACGCATAAGTGTGAAAACGGAGTTTTTGCGATGCTTCAATGCTTCGAACGACCAAAACCCCGTTTCAGTGGTAAATGAAAAAAAAGAGCGGGAGACAAATCTACACCATTCACAGTTTCGGTTCGAACATACATCGAAAGAAGAGGACGTTACGGGCCCACATATACCACGAAAACCGAAAATACATCGCGGTACACCACCATCGTCTAGTGCGGGCACATCATTGTTGAAAGAAGACAAAAGAAGAGGCAAACCAACCGCAAAAATACAGCGTTGAACGGTAAAACGGTTACCGAAAACTGTCTACTACAGTGACAATTGCAATGCTTCTCGCCCAGCGTCAGAAAGAGATAGCTATTGGCAAATTGGTTGAGCCGATCGGCTAGAATGGATATTATGTGCTCTACCCGAACAATTAATTTCAATTTACGTATACGTTTTCTCTTTCCCACTCGCGACGACCGTCTCAGTTTTTGCCATTCATTTGTTATTGTTGTTTTTTTTTCTTTCATCTATTCTCTTCTCCGCTGTTGCGGCTCTGCTGAGTACACAAACACACGCTAGTTCATTCGTCAGACGAATAAAAATGCGAACAGAGAAGAGGAAGAGGCAGACATGTATAAGGTAAGACCGTAGCCAGAGAGTCCAAGCAGTGGACCGCTGTGCCAATGTTTGCACTCGGCTCGTTCGATCATCGCAATCACATGCGCCGTTTCGTGTAGTGAGCTAAGTACACACATTCAATGTGTTCGAGTTATTATTTTTTTCTTCTTCTTCTTCTTCTCCGCTTCTTTTATTATGATCCAAAGCTTTCGTTTGTGTATATTCTCGCGTGCCTTGAGTGTGTCTGTACGCGAACATCGCGCACAGCATTACGAGATTGCGACTGCGAGATGTGCATAACAGCACACGTAGTAAAACTGCTTTTGCTTTGTGTATTCGCTTTTTTTTTCCTTCTCTCTCTTCGATTTCGTTCATTATTTTGTTCGATGTATTATTCACATTCTTCTTTCCTTCATACGTCCGTAGTACTGCTCGGCAGTATGTTGTGAATATCGGCATCCAGCCACAGCATCTCGAAGCACATTTGAGAGAGAGGAGACACACACAAGCTGACACACAGTCTCACACTCGTATTATAATATCGTGCACTGGTTTTTTTTGTACGCGCGCGAAAAACTTAACTACAGATTCAGTGGTTTTGTAGCACTTGATACTTAAAGTACCATTATTACAATTACTCTCGTTTCGATCGCGCGGCGCGCAACACACATCGCAAATTGACTCAGTAATCTGCATCACATTTTCGCCGATCGAATTTTGAATTCAATTTGAATTCGTTACAGAAAAATAGATTTAAAATCAGAAGAACAAGAACAATCTCGACGAGCTAAATAGTTATTTTGCAAGAATTCATCTGTTTTGTGTTTAACGCCATATTTTAAAAATATTCTTAGTGAACAGTTCAATTCTAAACAGTTCCCAAATATTTTATCAAAAACCGTTAAACATCGAAAGTGTTCCATTTAAACTGTTTTCGACCAGCTCGAACAGTTCACAAGTGCAAAGTCGACAAGACAAAAGACATCAATAAGTCAATAAGCAACGAACCGGCTTCTAACATTGAATTCGTTCCGAAATTTCATGTGGAGCCTAACGAACTCGCAAGTGAATAATTGTGACAATAGTTCTTTTTTGGGAATTTCTTGAATCGAAAAGATCACCAAGTGTGTGTCGCATCGAATTGTGTGCCGTGACAATTAATTGAAATACGATAACCTTTATTTGATTTATTGCATTGATATTTCGATCCTTCGTCCAGACGTTATTTCAATAAAAGCATGAACTAAATTACACATCTACGCCACCAGCGACTCATCAATTTTATCAAAACCGGATAAAATAAAAACGGCGTGCAAGACTAATGAAACACAAAGGAAAATGATGTACAGCATTTAAAAGACAACAAGCATCGCAAAAAAAGGTGGAACAATCAACGGGAATTAAAGGCGAAAGAAAATTAATTGCATTTAAATTACATATGTTAAATGTCGTTCGTTTGGTTCATTTGGTGAAACCACAAGAAGATCTTCGGCTCGCGATCGAGACGAGACAAGAAAAAACAAACCGAAACATTTTGAATTAACAATAAAACTTGTGAAATAAATTCGTTTTGACCAGTGTGCATCGTGCGGGTCTCGTCGATTTGATCATCTTAATCGAAACCTGATAAATTTTATTGTAAAACCAAAACTGTGCGGTATATTACGAACAGCCGAAACGTTATTTCCGAGTTCTCGCGATTTTTTTACGACTCTGGAGAAAGAAAAACTTCATATATGTCGTTGACGAACTAACTGAAACATTAAAGACTATAAAAGTGTAATATCAGACACGAAACCTTTTTGTGCGAATTTTTTTTTCTTTCTTTTTTGCATTTATTCAATTTTTCGACATTCACATCGGCGGCTGACTGGCCATCCGTCCATCCATTGTGAGTCATTTGTTGCGTTGGTCAGAGATCACCATATCGTCTCGTGTGAACACATCTTCGTCATTATCATTATATATTGTGTGTTCATTTCAAGCGCATTACCTTCGGCTTAGTGAAAAACCGTTTGCGCGAAAATACACACAGCAAAAATCCAACAAACGTGAAAACATTTTTTTTTCATCTGTCGGGTTGATTTGTTTGTTTTTTTTTTGTACACTGTTATATTTTAATTGTTTATGTGATCTTGTAAAAATTGGACACATCTTTTGCTCTTTTTTTTTTTAAATAATTAATTGCCTTTCAACGATAAAATGGTCATACTCATGGAAAATATGTGTGTGTAATCGGAGCTGAGTGTCGGACCGCATGATGACTGTAAAGATCTAAAAGGAAACAAGGTCGTACATTGAAAAAGAGAGAAAAAATATATTATTTTAAGCAGAAAAATAAAAACAGTGTAAGAGAAGAAAAAAAAACACTGAAATTAAAACATCACTTGAAATTTATGTGCTCCAACACTGGACCGAACGCTGATATTATAATTAAATGATTATTGTGGCGCGTTGTCGTAGGTTGTGTTCATTGCTCTTTTATTGTTTTTCTTCGGTTTGTTTTGTGTGATTCTTTTTTTTTGCTTTCTGTCGACGTGAAGAAAAAGAAACGAAGAATTGGGTCTCTTCATGCAGCGCAAATTTACGACCTCAGTGTGTGCATCGAACGATCGTCTTCCAAGCACGAACGAAAAAAAAAAACAACATCAAGACATTCATGTTAACCAAGCTGGCGATATTTGTACAGCGGTTTGATCATAGAGACGCATAATCTCAAATGTCACAAATGGGCTAAGATCGTTTTGTATGCATGAATAATTGACCTTTTGTCAACACACAAATTAAAAGCCATTCTAAAATTACAAGTGACTCCAAAAATACAGCGAAAAAAAGCCAACAACAACACCGAAGTTCGAGGCGCGAGAGACGGAAGAAATAAAGACAAAGTCAACAATTAAAATGCACATTAATAACCCGGAGGAAAGAAAAAAAAATAAGCGACTGCGACCACAAAGACGCATCGAAACACTAAACTTTTAATTTGCATATAAAAGTGTTTTATTTTCTCTTTCAAATCAACCGTTTTTCGTTTAATTCACGAAAAATTATAATTTAAATTGACATTTTTTGTGCGTTGCATTTTTTTTCTCGCCGCGATACTTGTGTAATTCATCAAGTGTGAAGACATTAAAGAAAATAAAAGAGCCATTTCGAATTTGGGAAACCGATAGGGCGGATCCACGGGGCTCCCGAAAAGAAAATATACGATATTTTTAATTTTCACTTGGTGGCACGACAAATTATATGGGTTTTTCGTCGTCATACATGCGTCGAACAATCTTAAAACCATCAATAAATTTTGCGTTTTTATGAAAGCAATAAATGACCACGGAAAATAAAGTTATATATACGATAAAAGTAATAAATCCATAAATCGACAAAAAATTTGTGCACTTTTTTCCCATCAATCGCTAAATGTCAGAGCCGATTGTGAACGGTCTAACGGAACTGCCTTTACAACCGATCGCCAGAGCCACAACAGCATTCTAAAAATCAAACATTCCTCGAAAAGAATGCCAACGACCAAAACACACACACACCGTTTCCTGAAGATTGAATTTTAAATCCAGACAATTCAAAACGAATACGAAGTACCATCGCCAGTGGCCAATGTAAGTATTTTATGATTTTTCATATTTTGTTGCAACAAATAATAATTCGGTTTTCATTGGAAAACACACACACAATCGAGACATTTCAACGCAACAAATGATTACAAAGGACCACCAGTGAAGTAGAAATCTCATCGTGCATTTTTGTACAGATCAGAATTCGCATAAACGTAAAATATAAAAAAAAAAACGATTTGTATCATAGAAAAATTGTCTGCTGCAAAATGCAATGCCTCTAATTGTCTGTTAATCGCAATAGGAAACAATGCTCAAGAATATGAAACTGTCGGTGCAATGACTCAATCAGCTCTGGGGTTGTTGCATTAGATTTGTTTTTCGTTTTAACCTAAATCCCATCTATGCGGTTTGGTACATTCAATTTTTCAAGATTAGGCAAACATGAAATAATAAAGACATCAAAAAAAAAAATTCCGGTGCAGCTGAGAAATCGAAGAATGAATAGAGCAAATGGAAGAATTCTAAATTGAAACTTTTTCTCACAGCCCAGCACAGTGCGCACTTGCGAAGATGTGGGCAAAATGAAGAGAGCGAGGAAAAAAAAACAAAGGAACTCGCTGTCTGCGAACAACATTCCATGCGTCACATAATGAAATAACCAGCACAAACATTTCAGTGTCGCCACTGTACCATTTTATACGGAATGCAGACACAAATCACACATACTTAATTTGCTCGTCGCTAAAATAAACGAAAAATATACCAAGCCAGAGAAGCAAACAATGAAAAGACAACCGCGAATGCACGGGCATTTTTCTCACCTCCATTATTTTCAGACTCTCCGCAATAAGAATGAATATTACTTTGATTGTGTTGTTTCGAATGCACATGAAGAAACCAACGAAAAGAAACAACAACGAAAAATCCATTTGCCATTTTCCTTTTCAACATGCGTTAACAGTTTAGTCAGTCATGGAAAAGAGAATCCGCACACACACAAGTATCCGTATCTTTTTCACATTTTTATTGTCTCTTCAAGTTGAGAAGCGATCAAAATTAAGTGTATTAAAAATGGTAGCAAAAACTGCAGTGTACAAGCAAGTGAAAAAAAAACACACAGACACTCATAGAGTAATAATCGAAATGCCGTTTTCCGACAAGCAGCAACAAATGAAGAAACAAAACAAACAAATTTCTTAATTATATTCCGCTTTTCTGATGCTATCGCATATAAAAATTAGTCTTGATGTGACGGCAATTTTGTAATACATAATAATTTTGCATTTTTCACGTTAATTTGTGTGGTGGCGAGCGCACACAGCTCGATGAATCTAGTGCAAACGAATTATGACGTAAAATATAGAATAAATCAAGGGAAAACCAGAGAGGCGATCAAGACGATGGAAACCAAAAGTGATCAGCACACTATGAATCGCAGTAGTAACCGAAGAGAAGAGAAGAAACAGAAAAAAAACCAAACAAACAAAACAAAACAAAACCATGCGAAGTGCACAAATTAATAAATGGAAATGAAAATCATCCCACGCTCCAGAAACACAATCGAAAACAGATTCACTTTTGTTTCTTATCCGTGGCAAATGGAACGGAGTAGCAGAGAGCACCATCAATTTCAAACTGAAACGCCAACAATAACGGCAATTTTGTGTGTAGAAACCAAACGAATGAAAAACAAACAAACAAACAAACACACAGAGAGAGTGAGTCGAAAAACTTCGCAAAAATATGTATAACGATAAATTAGCTTGGTAAATGCGATGATGGCTTGTGAGTCAATCCAACGCTGTTTCGTCGATCGTACTCTCGATGATCAAATGCACACGTGCGAGCGAGTCTTGGGCGAGACAAAGAAAGCGCGAAAATACATTACTAAGCCTCCTCTAAAACCGCGTCAACAACTGAAATTCCACGAAAACAATGCAAATTGCACATTTTAAGGCTTAATCGCTGAATAAAATCTCATTTAATGTGTATTCAAATGAAGAAAAAAATGGATTTGTCTTCAATTCTAAGCCAAAGAGTATTCGCAACAAGAGCGCGCAAACCAGAGCAACAGCAGCAGCAGCAACATCGCAATCCGTACCCAGCGCATGATTACACATTATGGTTATTACGGCTAGCACTATAGTGTAATCAAAGCATTTAATGTGAATAAAATCGTCCATAGCATAGCGATCGTCGCGGCGAAACAATGGCCACAACGAAAATGTATGCGCAATTATTGCATCATAACATCCCAGCGATCGAGCAAGCGCACACAGGAACTCGGAACGAAAATGATCGCACCAGGTCAAAGTAAATCAATTAGGGAAACTGATTATTTATGGACTGTGCGCGCGCTTGGCGCACACTGGAATTTCTCTCTCTGTTTTGTACATCTCATGAAGCAACATCAAATTGTGGACGGATTCTTTTCAATGTGGAAATTTATCCAAGTCATTCAATGTGTACCGTTAGGACTTCAATTTCCACATCACATCAATGGATCAGATTAAAATGACTTGCATAAAAATTGACGTTGCACATTCAAATCGTGAACTGACCTAAAAAAGAGACGAAGAAAAAAAAAAACGGCGAGGCGCAATGATGCACATAAACATTTTCGAATAGCATTGAAAGCAAAAAGTTCATAAAAAGAAGAATACCAAAAGCGAAGACGCAAGAAAAAAAGCAACAGCACACAGAACTTCAACCCAATCAATCAATGATCCAGTTTCGTTCATTCAAAGGAAACCCAACAAAAAGAACGTCTCGAGCACAAAGAACACGGCAAAAAAGGGCAACAACACATAATCGGCTTGATATGCTCGAACGTTTTACGCTATTTGCTTTTTTTTTAAGCGCACCAAAAACCTCTTCACCATTTCGAAATCAAAACAAAAATACACTCGACGTACGGCGGAGCGAAAAAAAAATAAGAAATTAAATACGAAAAACGTACATTGATCGTTCTTATTACGGTTTACTATCTCTGTTCTGATGAGTGTGTTCGTTACCTTCCATGCAGATTAATCGTTGCATTTGTTCGTTCGCATGCGAAATCTCAGTGCTGAGCCCCCTTCGATACGTGCTTTCTCGAATATATATATATATATATATATATATATCTGAATTCAACGTGCTATACATTCCGTTTCATTATAGTGTCATCATAAATATCTGACCGTGCACATCTCAGTCAGTCAGTCGGTCTCTATCCACTCTCTATATATAAACTCAAAGTCAAATGAATCCCATTTAGGCAGCTGTCATTGCTCCTTTTCTCCGCACGCTGTTGATGCTGATGCACCGTTCACTTGGCTCCATTCGAATTACACGCATTCAACGTCACAATAAAGAAAAAAATCTTGACAAAAATTGATATGCCTACACTTCAAACTTGCCACATGAAAGAAGACGAATAAAAAAACAAACCACGCACGATTCCACCACGTAAAGTTATTTCTACTTCGCTTGAACGAATCACTGCCCAGCGAAGATGGAAAAAAATGATGGGCTACAGAAGCAATATATGCACATATATGAAACAAAATAATTGGTTCAGAATGATGGGCATAAGTAATGCATTTTCATTGTCTGCCGCATCGCCACACTGATCACACTGAATTTTTTTTTTGGCCGTTCATTTCAATCTTGTCTTGTTTCCATGTGGCGCAACCAAATCCTTTACATTTTTTTTCTGCTGCTTTTCCCGAAGATGCAAAGACAGGCAAGACTGAGCCAACCAAATTCCAGTGGTTCATGCGAATGAAAAACATTTTACACACAGGGGAAAAGTGATTGGCAGGGCTCTGCGGTTTTTATGGATAAAGTAGCAACGAGAAATGTGAAGAGTATAATATGTTTTTAGGGCAACTCACAGATTGACACATGCAAAAAAAATGCTTTTTTGCGGCTTTCATGAACGAAACGAAGCGCCCATGAAATATATGCATTCAATTCCGATGAAAAAGAAAACCGAACATAACACCAACTTGAAACCATTCCGCTTCACAGCGATTCCTTGGATTTCTTGCTCGCTTTTTATTTTTCTCAATACCTTTTCGAATCGAACCGAAAGCCGTTTAAAAGTTCACACTCGTCGTCATTAGTTTCATTTATTTTCTACATTGTTGATGGAAGCATAAAAGAAGAGAAATGAACGTGTTCGGCTTGCTTGTTTTGCATTGTCGTATGTAATTTTCGATTATGATAAGGATCTTAATTATCAATGCAAACTGTTTAATGTGCCATATATTTCAGTTAAACGTTAATTTAATTAAAATTTATTCATAACACGATTTTGCGAATCAAGATAAAAAAAAATTCGTCCCATGAACGTCCTGTTCACACAAGGACCGACGGTGTGAACCGCAACGCATACAAGAAAAAGCGATTCACCGAATAAGAGAAAGAATTGTGTTCCGTGTTGAGAAAGGGATTCCGTTGTTTTTCAAATGATTTTTTTTCCGTTGAAATAATAGGCTTAACGATGATCGAAAGAGGTTAAGCTTTTCGGAACAATCAACAGCTATCCGCTTTTTATTGAAAGTTTTTGATATTGCGGATTTCCTTTGATTTTCACCGTACGCTACACGAATATGTAGCGCGCATAAACATTCGCTGTCATTTTAACCGCTTAGAGAAATGGAAAAAAGAAGCGGAGAGAGAGACATGCAGATGAAATGAGTGCGCACTGCTGCGGCATCGTGTGTGTGTGCGTATGCATTTCATTTTCACGATTCGAACGAACAAAAAAAATTGTGTACGCGTTAACAGATTTACATTAATTGACATAAATCGCATAGAAAAACCGTCAATAAAAGATGCTCACATTCGAATCAATTGTCGTCGTCGTCGCTGGTTGATTTTTTTATCGCTGCACTCGCAACATCTAGATCTCACGCTCATTATAATCGAGCTCGATTGCATTAATATATTCCTATTTGTACGGATGTGCAATTGTGCAAGCAGACTAATAACGAAAATGCTTTCAACTATATCATCAACAGCATACGGCTCAGTCACACTCATTGCCGGCTCATGGCTTTACTTATACTCTGCTTCTTTTTTTAAATCTGACGAGCGCGAAAAACTTTCTTTTGATCATCAATAAATGTGTATAAAGTCTTAAAATTTTTGCTGAATGCGAAAGATAATTCGAAAAAAACTTTTGGATCCGCGCTCTCGTTTCACCTCCTCGTTCGTCGTTTCTTCCGTTTTAATTTCTTTTTTAATCGGTTCTAACATAGCGCACACACTTACAAAAGCCAACGATCAATGGGTCGGTTGTGTGTTTTTTTGTTGCCGCGCATCTCGCTTTTTTCGCTCTCTTCCATCTGACAGTTTGATTTGATTATCGCTGAACATAATCTTGGAAATGGATGCAATTTAATCACACTGCATTTTGTCCATAAAGCTGCAATGAGATGAGATTAACGTGCACATGCGCGCACGTTCGCTCTCGCACGACACGAAATCTGTTAGAGAGAAAGAAGCTTGGGTTGACATACAAAAGAAGAAGAAGCGAAGACGAAATAAAAAAAACCAGTGGAAATAAACAGTAAAATAAATAAAATTAATTGGTCAATCTGATCGGAGTAGATGGCAGAGTCAAAGACACAGAGCGAGAGAAAGAGAGAAAATGCGGCGATGCACCGAAATCATGCGTATCGTGGAATAGGTGCCATTGCCGTTCCAGTGTTGATGATGATGCAAAACGAGAGACGATGTGATGCACACATTTAATTAAGATCATGTAAAAAATACATTAATGAATATGAAAATAAAGTAAACGCTTATCAGATCAGAAGAAAATGCTGTTCTTATCGGCCGCCTCTGCCTCGAAAACCCACCGAAAGATATCAAAACATAAATGTTATAATTGGTCGAAATTGAATGTGTGATAAACATGCGAAAACACACAATTTACGACAATATTTTCGGTTGTTTACAGATTGCACTGTGAAATGCCGCTCGCTCGCATCCAAGCAAATAATCGGTGTAATTTAAGTAACGATCGATATCCTACTCAAAAGTATCAAATGAAAATTGTTTCATGTGAAATAAAGGAATTTTTTTTAATGAAAATTATTTTTGAAATGCACAATGCGAGTTGTGCATAAATCTACTCGGTGAATTTACTTTATGTGACACGCACCAAATTGAACAGATCCCATAAAATTGGAATTAACCGAAAACCATTCGAAGTTCGTTAAAATTCCTTTACGAAAGACAAAAAAACACCATCAAACTTTTCACTCTCCGGCGAGTGTTAATTTAAAGAGCGATATTGCAATCCTGATTTATTAAACCACGGTACCGCCTGCTTCTTAATTGACTTTTGGCCAAAATTAACGGCTTCAAAGTGATTTCCTTGAGTCAGTCCTGTACATTTTAACATCGGCCGTTTCTGCACCCATCCTTCATTTGTCGAAATCAGGTTACGTGTGTCTTGAATAGATCGGTTTCGTTCCACTTCCTATTCCCTTCAGTCAATGCTAACTATAGAATGCGTTCGATACGCTGTATACGGAAAAGAGTTTCGGGCGCAAGCAAAAGCTGTTGAAAATTTACGATGTTTCATCATAATTAGTTGGGCATATTTTCCACGCCATCGTATGCACATATAATTGCAAGAATGAAGTGTGCGAAATGAGTATGGGTCGAGTGTCGAGAAGAGACAAGTGAACAAAAGAAAGCCACCGCATCCATTCGCTTCGTACATACTCTCCGGCCTCTCCGGCCTTAACAGATTTCCACAGAGAGAAGAAAGAAACAAAAAATTTACACCTGATTAAACGTGCGCAATTTTTCTCCGATTCGTTCGGTTTGTACCCTCACTTCATGTCATTGTGATGCATATCGGCACAGGTCGAGTCATTTTGTTTTTCGTCTTTTTTTGTTTTTCGGACGAAAAAGTCGAAAAAAAATTGAAACGATGAAAGTTTTCAACGCGCAATGCGAGATCGTTCATTATTATCATTGTTAGCGATTTTTCATGATGGTTATTGCACGCAATCGTACACACAGATAATAAGGTCCGAAAGGAAAATAATTATAATAAATAAATTTCATGCGTTCAAAAACGCGGGCCAAAACACAGTACATTTTTGTGAAAAGTACATCGGCTGCGGCTATCTGATATCGCCACACCGCTCATATTTACTCCAAATATATTTGAACATAAAAAGAATCTGTAACAAAAAGAAACATCGACGACGACGACGACGACGACGACGATGACGAAGAAAACGCAACAACAAGACACGGAATATCAAAACTCGAGCACAGCCGAAATCATTGAGATCGTTGTTTTCTTTGTGTTGTTGTTTTGCTTTGTTGGCCAGTCGGTTATTATTTCTTTTTTTTTATATTTATAACACACATATAGATTGTATGTAATGGGAGAAAAATAATAATTATTTCGGCACGTTCACGTATTACTGAATGGCTTGAATGGTATGCTGAATTAGCCTCTGTGTGTAGTGTGTGTTGAGTGTGCGATGATGACGATGATGATGGATCTCTGTGCTCACAATTGACAGATTCCGTTTGATTGGTGGCTCTCTGTGCGTAGTTTTATAGGTTGTACGTATGCTACATGCATGATTCATGCGTTCGTTGATGGCGATTTACTTTCTAAATACCGTACCGCATCATCGCTTAAGCACACATATGAAGATGAAAACGATACCAATGAAGAGGAAGAGAGACGAATAAAAAATCGAACCACAGAACGTAGAAGAAGAAGAAGAGGAAAATGCTCAAACGACGATGACGACGACACCACCGACAAACACGTTTGCTCCATTTTACTGCATGATTCCATACCGTATTTAAATGGCGATCTCGTTCAATCGTAATATTCTCGATGCCTTTTTAAATACGTATAATCAAACTTCAAGAGCAAATAATAGAAAAATACTTGAATTATAATGAAACTGATTGAACCAGAAACAAGTCTAATTGAAAATTAGCAAAATCGATACAAGTCGAGTGGCTTTTTTTTGGTGCGGCGCATACAATATGTGCTCGAATCTACATATATAGTACTTTTGAGTAGAGAGAAATAGAAAAAAAATGTACTAGTGAAAATCCACTTGGTTGCGATTCGAATAAACGAAACGACGATGAATCGATCCGTGAGCGGTGATGAAAGAAATCATGAAAATGAATTGGAATCGATACCAATCAATGTTTCATGTAATCGTAAAATGTAAATGGTACCGAATAATAATAACGGCAGACGCCAAAGACAGATCGTTCGTTGGCTCTCTTTGCGCATTGTAGCGATTCACGCGCTCGCTCTTTTGTCAAAGCTTCAAAATAATGAATATAAAAGCATTTTATTAATCGATTTCCGAACACACTTGAATGCGATGCCAAACAATAACATTTTATTAAATTTCAATGCACATTTCACTTCGTAACATGTAACTCTTTTGCTATGCTCCTTTTGCGCTGTATTCGATTCACCAAAGAATGTCTTTTCTTTAAAATCACTGAATGCCAATTCGAATGTCGAACAGCTATTTTTTACTAATTTGGCGATGAAATGGTGGTTTTTCTTTCGGGCGGCCTCTTTGAATATATTCGGATTATTTAAGTCTGCTCTCTTTCTTCTTGACATCCGTGATTGAAACCATCGTCTCAATCTATACAATTTTGAAAAGCAATACGTCCCGTTATTGTATGGTTGAGACTCCATTCAAAAACGAGGTGAGAAATCCTTTCATTATCATTGACATTTCGAAAGTTGCGTGTGCATTTGCCTTTGCTTCATTTTCCATTTGAAGATGTCAATGTCCAGGATATTCAATTTCATTTCGAGTGAAGATTCAGTTTCAATAACGAAAAATACCATGGTGTGATGCAAGAACGAAGCAAATAGTTTAATGTGCGGAAACAAAGATACGAGATTGGGATGTTTGTTTGTGGGATCGTTTTACACTCGTCGTGCAAAGCCACATTAACATTAGCATTATTTTATTCAAGCAAAGCCCTTTGCAAATGAAAAAAAAACCAATGCTCATGCTTTGATTTCATTGAGCGGCGCTTGTTGGAGCGTCACCCAGCGATGGAAAAATCCGTGGTAATAACCAAATGATTATGATTGTCATGCACACCGAAACGGAATTAATGAATTTGTATGGTTTGTCGTTGAATATTCTTCATATACACCATTTTTCTTCTTCTTCTTCTTTTTCTTCTCCATGTAAATAATTACATTATTGAAAACTCAACGGGAAATTTTTTTAATATCGAATAACATTTTACGAACGGCTGTACCACGAACGCACGCCATCATCAATGATGATGTCTATGCTGATGGGTAAACGATAGCTTTGTGCGGTCTCCATGCACATTTTGATGTTTTAATTTAGCAAAAAGCTAAAAAAGAATGATTAATGACTTTTCGGTGCGATGGTGTGTTCCATCGACGATCATCGGAGAGCCGCATATTATATTTAAATATTAAAATTATAGGTTTTCCTTTTCCGATTCGAGACGCAATAACAGATGTGCTCTTTTTATTGATCACACCGCGAGAGAATGAGACGCCTCTCCACACGCGCGCACAAACATCCAACTTGCAAATAAAATGATCTATTGATCTGCGATTGTTTCGAATGGCAGAGATGCATTGGCGGAAATTGATTTTATATTGTGTAAAAAAAATCTGTTTGGGATTCATTTACATTGTTGGTAGGTGCATCTTTGTTGGCCTCCTGCATATGATTCCAGCTATCCACGCTCACTAAATCATATCCATGGCATCGGCATCGGCATGGAAAGTAATCCACACGAAGTGAAATCTTCTTAGTTTTGATAGGTGCTTTGATTTCAACATTTAATATCTTAATCGTCTTCGTTCGCGATGTCGTACGACGGGTTGCCAATCGAATCGAAACCGAAACGCAAATGCACAAAACAATTATTGAGAAATGACATGAAATATGAAACAAAAGCCATTTATATGATTGATGGCCGAGAGCTCCGATTCGATTTGACTTTCTTGGATTTGACGAACATAATTTATTTTGTAAAACATTACTACAGCTCGCACCCAACATTATCGCTCGATTTCAGCGTGTGGTTGGCTGGCTCGGATGGATGGATGGATGTGCTGGCTGGTTACAACAAAAATTCGAGAGCGGAAAGTGATCAGATTACGAAATGCGATCTCGAGCACACCAAAAACAACATCGTTCGTTATATACGACGACGTTGATTTGCTTCTTTCATTTTTTTTTGTGTAACATGACAATTACGCGCAACGACACAATGTGTCAACCCGTTTTTAACAGTTGTCACCAATGCAATGATTCAAAAACATAATTCAGTCATCACAACACATCGGAAATTCGATACAAAAACATCGAAATTACCGCAAGAGAAGAAAGAAACATTGACATGGAGTTCATGTTTACATTGCTACACACTGACACTGGCCATCGCTCAATATTAACGGATTTATGCGCGTACGCTTATGTGGCCAAACATGGATATTCGTAATCAAATGCAAAGCTTTATTTATTAGGCTTGGTGATTTGTTCAGCTAAATGACTTCTTAAATGACCTAAGAAATTTTTTTGATGGATTACAAATTGATTCATTCAAAAACATGGAATTCGAAGGAAATAGTGATGATTTTTCGGATCAAATGAGATCAAAACGATTCGATGTTATACCATTTACTCGCTCACCCCCCCAGAGCGGCTTTTCATTAAATCTAACTTCCAGATGCAATAACGCGGAAAATTCAGAACAAAATTTACAACTTGCATATGGCTTCTTGTGGTCATTCAATTATTTGTGACATTTTGCAATTGTTCGACATGATCTCAATGAATTACGTTTTCCAATTTATGCTCACCGTTTTTGCCCATCGGATCCCTCCAACTCGCGAAGCAAGAAATAAAATGAAGCGACAACGCTAAGTACGCGAAGCATGCGCTCGCGTGACACGTTTCATCTACACATAATATAACAGCATGAAGAAAATTAACATTTGATTGCACATCGGTCGGATTAGAATAATAGACACATTAGAGAGAACTAAGGCTAGACTATGAAAATATTTTTTTAATGCGCAAAATAAATTGTGTATAATAGAAATGGCAACACACAGCACACACACACATTGGTTGAGCACACTACAGCGAGAGAGGAAAAAAAGAAGAAATAATCATATGATAACGTCGCAGACGGAGGGCAAATAGGCAGACATGCAGTGCAAGATGAAAATGTTTAATTCAAAAGTGCATTTACTAACGGTGACATAATGTCGCATTTTTTATAGCGATGCTATTTTTCTGCTCTCTTCTCTGCATTCTCGTCGCAAGCACACAGATTTGTGCTTCCATTAAATTGAACGACACATAACACGCGCGCGCCCTGTTTCTGTTCGACGGTCCAATCGATCGTGTACATCTTGTGCCTAGCACAAATCTTTCGCCTTTCAAAGAGTGTGCTCCACGCCATTCATACACACCACATCCAAATTAAACTCCGACGATGATATGTCTAATATAGTTGTAAAGTGTTTTCATTCGATGTTTTTCTGTTTTCGTTTGTCCGCTGTGTGCCCCGCAATACCGTCAAACCAAGCGTCAGTGTCGTCTCGCCATTTGCCATTGTTTCCACGACATATTTTTTTCACTTTCTTTCGGTGATAATTTATTTGCAGCTTAAAATCACTGACACGAAATATACTTATTATTGTTTGTTTTGAGCGAATCGAAACTTGACGCGAAAAAAATCGAAATCTTTCAATCGGAAATGAAAATTCACACTTTTTCCATCAGTTTCAATTTTCACTAAATAACACAGTTGCTCGATATGGCACAGCCTCACGCCGTTTTTTTTTCGTTCGTCATTTGAACACTTTTGTCTTGCAATTTCTTGTCGTAGTTGTTGTTTTTTTCGGCGATAATTTGTTCAGTTTCGATGTTTTTGACTCACCGCATGGAGTCGTTTGAATGGCGGCGGCGGCAATGACGACGACTCGACAACGGCACGAGGATTTTCAGTTCCGATACGAACAAAAAAAAAAGAGTCAAGTACAAGACAATGAAGTAGGCAACCACACACCATTGTTACATTCAGCTATTTTTCCTTCATTCGTTCGACTTTTTCGTCGTTTTTGATAGCGATTTTTTATTTTGCGCGGCAACTGTGGGCATGTGTGACATTTTCGAAATTCAAATAAATAACATTTTCTGTCGTTGTCGATGCTGTTTTTTTCTGCTCAGTTTTTTTTCCTTCTTCTTCTTCTTCTTCTTTTCTTGTGCTCGCTTCGGTATCAACCTATTTTTCGTTCCGTAAATTTTCATCTCGTCGCTTTTTCTGCCGCCTGAGCATTCTCCAATTCAACATTTGATTAAAGCCATGTGTGCGGATGCAATGAGCGAGCGAGCGCAATGGCACACAGCATCAAACTGGTCGAGCGCATGGTGTTGCACATTTTCAATGGTATCGTTAATTTTCTTTTG
This sequence comes from Sitodiplosis mosellana, assembly GCF_009176505.1. Taxonomy (NCBI): domain Eukaryota; kingdom Metazoa; phylum Arthropoda; class Insecta; order Diptera; family Cecidomyiidae; genus Sitodiplosis; species Sitodiplosis mosellana. Next base: position 107,876 of record NW_022595318.1, on the reverse strand, counting down.
TTGTCGCAAACGATCGCGTCAAACATAAACATATAAATGTAGCAAAACCTCTTCAGATCTCTAGGACCCATCGATGTCATCATTGTGCTGCATTTTGTGTGCCCGTCGCCGTTGTCTTCGTCGTCGTCGTTTTTCTTCTTCACATTTAACGGACCTCGTTGTTCAACGTTCATTCCCTTTACAATTTAACAGCGTGTTTTGAGTTTAATTTGTTTCAGTATAGCGATAGCGATAGCGAGACAGACACAAGCCATTCGTCGTCGTTCTTCCGAAGAGACGATGAGAAATGTCGCCTATATATGTGTATCAATCGCTTGTATCGAGGCGCGCGCGCGCTTGTGCTCAAGCACTTACTTACCCATTTTATTTGTTATTCGAAAGTTTCTTCCTCTTTCGCAATAACGAAACGAACGACGAAAAAAAACTATCAAACTGAATTTGAAGAGCGTAATGTATCAGTTCTGGGCAATTGTAACTCCACATAAATCGTACGAAAAACAAAACTGTAAGACCACAACAAAACACCAGAAATTGGAAGTACACTAACTGGTCGAAGTAGAAGAAGCAGGAAAAAGACAACAACAACAGCAACAGATTCAACGACTACGAAAAGCCACCCAGTCATATTGGCTCGGACTTCCATATTTGGAAATAGATTTATTTATATTCGCGAATTTGTTTGTTGTGCATGTGCTTACAATTTTATTGGCTTATCTCGACAATTGTCGAGAACGAAGTGGTCGTACATGGTTTTACCGTTTTTCCTCGCTTTTTTTTCCTCTTTTTTTACCATTTTATTTCCTTCGGCAGTATTTCAGAACGTCTTTCCTTCGATTTGGTAGTTTTGTAAGTGATAATTGTTTATGACCCGTTCTGTTTTTATTGTCGCATTTTTGCGGCGCTCCATTGTATGAACGACATGATGGAAAGAAAAACAATTGTGTTGCTTCGTTGGTGTTGACATCAACAACGAACAAATCCTACGATAAATCAAGAAGTCTTTGTGTTTGCTTGAAACACAAACAACGTTTTTCGCAGAGACTTGCGCTTTTTACTAGCAATTGAGTCGATGAATTTTAATAATTTCTTGTTTGTGCTTATGACAATTCAAAATAATAAAAAAAAATCGGTTCGATATCAGCCTGTGTGAAAAACGACTTCGCATACTTATCCAGCGATGCAAGAAATCAAAACAAATCACATCGTAACACTTGCGCATTAGATCTATTTCTCAAGTGAATGATGCATATCAAATGCATATCAAATGCATGACAACGATCTAAATACAAAACTCGGTAACTGCTCGACCACAAAACATTTACGCAAAAGAAAAAAAAAGCGAGTTGAATCGTGAACAAAATAATTATATCATTTCGAAAGAGAAAAGTCTCGTTACAGTTCAATCAAAACGGGGGTACGTTGTCACTTCAATGGGACAGCCGTTGCAAACAGATGTTGATTTAAAAATTGAAAATGCCGCCATAAAAACGTAATAAAATCACAATCATTTAACGGCCTAAGTTTATTGATTGTTCAGTGGCTGTCCGATGCCGATTCATAGAGGCACAGTGCGTTTTTTTCTGTCTCCTTCGCATCACTCATAATGATTATATCGGAATAAAAACGACACTCTTTTTCTCGCTATTCAGCGCCTTGTGCTCACCTCAATAAAATATAATCTTAATAATGGTCTGTCAATATTGTATCAAATATAATTGTCGCACGGTCTCAGTCTTCGCACAGTTGTTCTTCGGCGCGTATTTTTTTTCACTCGTGCAAATCATTACTACATATGAAATCATTATTATTTTTTGTTGGTCGGTTTCTCTTGGTAGAGTTTTGCCAATTTCATCGCTTTGATCACATCATAAAATTACGCAATTTATATATTTTTGCTCTCTTGCCCAAAGGCGTTGATTTTGTTTTTGCTCTGATTCGCTCAACGAAATCAAAATGTAAAATTCATTTTCCTGTTCATTTTCATTTTATGTGATTTAAATTGGTTGAAAATTCGAATGAAAATTGTCGCCGCATTCTGCGCCATCAATCCCATCACGTCGTCGAAAAAAAAATGTATAAAAAAAATAAAGACAAGAAAATCGGTGCTCTTATTTTATTTTTGCTGTGCTGCAAAATTAAATGTGAGATTGCTCGATTTTGGAACGAATTATGATGTATAAATTTAGCCGGTGCATATAAGTACATATTTAGCATGTTTACCATTCACAGAGAGAGAATCAACGACGACGACGATGACGATCAAAGTTGCTGAAAGTCTCGCATGCGAACGTCGATAATAATTTAAAGACGATGGCAAGCGAGAAAAAAAAAATCGTGTCGGCAAGGCTGTGCATGAGATTTTGGAATTCATAAATCAATTTATATGCGATTTTATCATATTTCGCACGTCTTAAATCTTCGATGTTCGATGCCCATAAATTATGCATCACTTCAGTTTTTATTAAGGCAGATGACGAGAGATAATGAGACAGGTCCAGTCTTAATGCACATATTTGTCGCTTTTCATGCACTAAAACGGCACACAAGAACCAAAACCTACTGAATTTGTTATTATTATGGATTTGATTGAAAATGCGTAAACGAATCGGCCAGCCAGACCGTGTTTGTCGCGCTCGTGTATGTTGCGAAACACTTGTATCTTCTTTGAACAATCTGAGACTGAATCATGGTGCGCTGTGCACCGAGTTCCATTCCACATTGTTTTCTTTTCACGATGATTTGTGAAATTTAACGGAGCACTTTTGATAAGCACACCGAGTGAGTGAGGTGAAATATTCAAGTCAATTTCAATTGTGGTGAAAGTTATCGATCAAAAAATATCCCAAACTCATACGGAGCACCAAAAAAAACTGGCTGACCTGGACTGTTGATGAAGTTTTTACCTCGAAAACTGGATCGATTCTGCATGCAATTTGTTGCGTTACCTTTTCCATGCCACATTTTATCACTGTAACTGATCAAACTGCGGTTTGAGTACACAAGAACGAACTTGGATCGTACGCGATTTTCTTGTCAACGCGTTGATTTCGTTGCCAAAGAAAAAGTCAAAATTTGGATCGCTTGCATGCAAAGCGGCTACGTAATGTATCGGCATATCGAATGCGTTTTTGAAATAAGTTGAATGCTTAATCCTATTTACACCTTGTAGTCGCGCGTCAATTAAGAAATTCTTCAAATTCAGACAGCTCCTTAAGCGCGTGTCGCATTTTTTCCTCTCCTTCTTTCGATCGAACACACTTCAATTGAATCTTGATCTAATCGACATCATTAGTAACAAAAAAATTGAAACTGATTAGAAAACATAACGAATTCAAAATTTAAAATCGAAATCGAGCTCGATGTTATGCAAGGGACATTTTTTCGAGGTGTTAACCACAATTTCATGGTACCAAGAAAATTTCAAATTCAAATATCATAAAAATGAACTCAGTCAGAGACACATGACAGAAAAAAATCAACTTTGAAATCCATAGAATTTTTAGTGTGATATTAAAACGTTGCAAATGTCTCATTCTCACTTCAGCCACCTGAATGAGGCAACCTTAATTAACGAACTGATTTTACAGAATTGTAACTATTTGCAAATGAAAAAAAAACCCGAGCTAGAAACTGAATTCAAGTGTACTTGTAGCGGTTTTACACTGGAAATCGAACGAATTTCATTTTCAAACGCAACGCGGTGCAGATTTTTTCTAATGCGCTCTCATCAAATTTATGTGAAACTGATTATTCTTATTGATATTTTATTTGAGACAGTTTTTGCTCGGTTCGAGAATCCAATTATTCATTTAAATGTAACAGTCTTACTAAAGTGCAATTACGCGCTCATTATTATACGTATCAAAACAAAAAGAAGTTTTAACCAGTTATGCGAAATGGTATTTGCAGCAAATTCTAGCGTAAGTGAATAGAATACAGTACGGCCTTAACTGGAGTGATAATAACTATAGTTATTATTTATGGCGGTAATATATTACAATGTTGTTCACAATAAAAAGCGTCTCGAAATCGAAAGTCTTAATTTAAAAAGCATTTACAATTTTAACCGTCTCTTTAGAAGTTAATATCAATTTTTAATTAGAATGTTTTCGAATCCATTGCTTTGCTATTAACAGCATTTGATAGCATTTTCATAGCTGTTGTGCAATGCACATAACCCACTCCTTGGGTATAAAACTTGCAAATTATACACTCGCTTGTACTATACTTATTTCGATCATTTCGGTAAGTCGATAATGATTGTCCAAGCTTAAGCATTTCATTTTCGATTGAAATTTGGTGAGAAAAAATTCATAAAATTATCATAAAATTAGTTTGGATGACTGTAAGAAGCATGTTGTTTTTTCTCTTCCTGCTAGCCCAGTTGTTGTTATACAACGATCAAGTGTGCTAAATTAGCACTGCCAATTGAGCGCAATCGCCGATATCATTCTCATCGGAGCAAATGTCTTCATCAACGCCTTCAACGAAAGAGAGAGAAAAAAACTTTTATATTCAATTTAAAAAAAAACGAATTCATTTACTTCATTAATTAACCGCAAATACCACTCGTAATGTTCGCGATTTGCAATCCAAAGCCATTACAAAGCGTCACAAAACTACCAATTTGAATTCGTTTCGTTACTTCTTTGTTCAATTCCAGTTTTCGCTTTCATCTGCCACCGCACATAATTATCTGCGATTTGTGTTGTGTGTATGTTTTTTGCCTCTATCGCTCTCTTTCTCTCTCTCTCTCTGCCGGTGTGTTGCTTTTGTTTCTATTTTCTGTATATGTGTTTTTTTCTTCTCTTTACTTTTTGCATGTTTGATTTGGCTTTGTGTTGCTGACTCTGTTCGGATTACATCACAAGCAAAACAATAGCTAATTCACACCTTGCGGTTGAAGTTTTGATGCTAGAAGACGGTGAGAGAGAACCACTTTAAACTGAAATCACCATACAAAAGGGAAATAGACATACAAAATTCAAGAGCATCGGTTGAATCGTAGCGTTTTTGATGTCGTTGTCGTCGTGCGCAATTTGTAAATTTGCGCACATTTGATACTATGTTGTCTGCTTGATGGTGTTTATTATTATCTGCAACTGTGAAGAAAAAACATGAACCGAAAATGCAACACACACTCAATTTCGTATACACAATTCAAACTCCAAGCACAACACATTAAAATGGGAAAACAAATATTTCAAAAGCAACAAATAGACACACACTATTTCGCTGAGAACTGGAGCACCAATTGAAGACATTTGTGGCACACGTTTCGTATACCATCTATTGTTCCGCGTGTGTGATGATGGCGTTTACAATTTTCAAGTTGAATTTTTTTCCATTGCAAACTAAGATGTTCTTTGGGTTCATATTTCGCCTAAGACCCGAGCGCGTTGGATGTAATCTTGAAAAATGTTCATTTTTCCCAGTTTTTTTTTTCTTCTTCTTCTGTTGTTGTCGTCTCGTTGAATTGATGTGATGAATGCGCACTACGTTTCCACCAAGAATGCTATCTGGCTGTGCATATTAGCGGGATGAAACCGAAAGCACAACAACAGCGGAACACTCTGACGCAAAAGACTTAAGTAAACAGAAAAAAAATAATTAAAACATTAATTTTGATTACGACACCGGCAGAAATGTTGCACTGGAAAAAATGTGTGTATTTTTTGGTATCAAACTGTTTTGAGATGAAACTTCAGTGGTCGTGTCCAGACAAAATAATTTAGATGGATGAGAATTGGAGTGTTCTCAGTCTGATCTACCGAAAACAACCGAGAATGAAGTATGGAAACGATACGTTGGCAATTCGGTGGGAACATTTTATGCAATTCTTTGGAAACACACAAGTAAATTGCTGTTCTTTCCTCCGTATTAGATTGTTGGCCGGAATTCTTTTCGAATTTTTCTGCATTGAATAAGTTTTTATTGCAAAAATGTGCATTTTGTCTATTGAAAGACAACAATTGAAACATATCGATTGCGAAATCATGCAATTCGCATCAAATTTTGATGTCGGAAAGAAGTTGAGCATTGTGCAATCTCACCTCATAATAATATCGCAAATGAATGACTAAAAAGCTCTCAAAGCCTGAAATTAAGCGTTAGCAGGTTTTGCATATTTAAAGTGGGAATTTCTTCATAATTTTTCTTTTTTCGCGTTGAGCGTAAAATTGCGGAAGACTATGTGTGCGGTGCTTCGGGTCATCATCACATTAGCTGCGATGGAATTCGAAGAAACAATCAAAATATGATCAGCTATCACTTTTATAAACTGAAGCCTTACATTTACAGTTAGCCGTTGATCCGGGCACGGAAACCGCATACCTTAAATTTTCGTAACGTGGCTGATAAAATGTAATTGAATAGTTTTGCTCGTCGTCAGATTTGGTGCGCGTGAATATAATTTGTGAGTCGTATAATTTATTGATTGTATGCGCAGTGAAAGAATAAAACAGCCAGAGATAATGGTATTTTCGCGCATGGCCCACGGAAATCCCTGCTCGTAAGCACAAAACGAGAATGAATTATGGGGACACATGGCATGAAGAAGACAGATATGCGCTGCGTGTGCCACCAAATTCGATGAAAGTAAATGGCTTCGAAAATATTGTTGCTTGCGGCCCATTAAAAATCGGCCACAATTGAAAATACGGTCGACGAGCCTATTATTCGCGTGACTTCCCAATTCGGAACACTTGTGCAACAACGCGCCTAGCAATGTTCACATTTCGATATCGAATCTCGTTTCTTTATCAATTTCAATTAGCGATCGATTTTGTTACGGGGCTTTTGGGGAAGAGTGTTGCTGTTTTACCATTTTCTGAGGATTATATAAAAAAAACGAAGTTGGTATCGCATGCGGATATTGCATATTGTGCACGACAATGCCGAGAATAAATTGGCTTTTATTGAACGGTGTTGTTGTTGTTTCTTTTCGGAGGGCTTTCTCTCTCACCAAGAGCATCATTCTTCTTCAGTTCGATTCACTTTTCGCTGTTATCCATTGTGGACATTTCGCTTCTCCACACCTTTAATCAATTGCCGGAGCGTCATTTGTTCGCATTTATCGTCGCTGTGCCAGTCGTCCAGAAAGCAAACGAAGAATAAAGAAGAAGACAACGACGACGAAAAAAACATTCAAATTTTAACGGCATGTTATTGTGTGTTGTCGATTTGTGTTTTTCTGTCATTGTCTGCTCTCGATACCATTTAGATACACTTTCAAAATCTGCGGCATTGCACATTCGAACGGTGATTTTTATTATTATCGATCGCAAGTCGCGACACATCAATCGAATGAAAAATAACCAAATGGAAATCGATATATTTTCCAATTCAATTGAGAGCACTGTTACTTTTTTTTCGTCTTTCTCTCTCTCTCTCTCTCTCTCTCTCTCTCTTTTCCTCGTCTTTTTATTTGTTTGCGCTGTTGTTGATGTGCTCAAAAAGAGCTTCGGCCTCAAGTGGAGAAATATTGCAACAATAAATAAACAAGTGGAAAGCAAACAAAATTAAACGAATTTGACGGTGTTTTTCATTCGTCTTTCTTTATCGCATTCTCTTCACTTTTTTTGTTGTTGTTGTTGTCGTAAAATATCAGTTTAAATCAATATCGTCGACATAAATGGAGTTAAATTGATAATTAGCGACGTTATTGTACACGCACTAAAATTGACACAAGTGCCTGTTTTTTCTTTCTCTCTCTCTCTTCATTTCGTTGCTCATTTTGGCTCATTTAGTGGTTTTTGTTGATTTGTTCGCTTTTGTTGGATTTTTGTTTTTGTTTTGCTGTTGGCTTCGTTGTTTTGAGCAAGAAAAAAAGCGAAAAGCCCATCATTAGCCACCATTTCACGGAATTTACGATAAATGTGCATTTCCCTCGCATCCACACGTTGATTTATCGGAGCGCTGATTAATTGAAAAAACACTCGCGCCAAATAAATACGATTGCATTACATTCCAGGTTATGGACAATTTGCTAAAATGACTGAAAATGCATAAGTGACATTCTCCCTCTCTCTCTCGCTCTCTCTCTCGCTCTCTCTCTCGCTCACTCGCTCAAGACGACACAGCCACATTCATTTCGAACGCAAACATTAAGATAAATGGGTGAAATCTTGGCAGATCTGTAATTTTTTGTTCCGTTGTTTCTGTTGTTGTTCGCATCATTTTCATTTTGATGCGCAAGAAACAGGTGAATTGGATGCAATATGATTGGATGGCTGCTGCTAAAATCCGTATCGCTTGCAAATAATTCTTTCTCTCACACTTGCTCGAAGACAGAGCGAGAAAAAAAACAGCTCATGCACACAAAAACTGCCAATTCGACTGTGGCATTTTAATTCGACGCTCAATGTGCCAGGCTCTTGAGGTTTGAAACCCGCAAAACCATTACCATAAAAGCAAATTATAAATATTTGTGATTGCATTTGCTTCTTCTTCTACCGCCAAAGTGGTGCTTGAGCGCCGCTCAGAAACGGGTTTCAATTGGTGTGCATATATGCACACGCGTCGAAACCATATCATAACCGCGTTATTCAAATTGTTATTTGCACAATGCAAATTAATATGCATTTTATAGATTTGCTCCGTTTATTTTATTTTATTTTTTCTTCTTCTCTCTTCAAATTTTGTGCGATGCAACGCGCAAGAGAAAACATGCGAACAGTACGTGAGCCTGAAGGATGCGAACGAAACGATTCGCTTTGAAATAAAATGAACGTTGATTGCACGCGTTTCAATCGCTTGTCAGAAATGCTCTCGGGAGCAAATTATTAAAGCGAATCGAATATTCGCTGACTGGTGTGGGTTATTTTGTAAGATGTGGCCAGAGAATTTCACCAGAAGTGTGTGCAGCATTACAAAAACATATATTGGCGGAAAGAAAAACACCGTGGCCGATGTTATTTTAACATTCCATTTTCCACACAGACACTGCAATGGCTCTTCAGTGCATTAAATAAATAAATAAATAAAATGAAGCGTTTCGCACTGAAATGAGATCATCGAGAGCGCGCCACACAACTGAAGGTAGTTTCAAATGATAAAGCCCGCAACCATTTAACGTTCGACTGCAAGGTTTCCGTTTTAATTTTCTCCGCGCACTCATAACTCGCGCTTGTTTCGCCAAGAAGCAATATTTCATCTCTCACACTGAGAGAGAGAGAGAGAGAGAGAGAGAGAGAGAGAGCAAGAGAGTAATGCACATCCATTGCAAACATACTCCTACCGAATGCCAACTAATTTACCGTTGACCTTAATGTTTGCGTTCAATTTTCAACGATTTGTTTGCACAATGATACATTTTCGTAGTGGAAACAACAAAACCCATTTCCTAGGAAATACAAATCTCCTGCTTTTTACCGTGTAATTTTGTCGTGTGCCACAATTTTAGTTGCGTTCAATGTGCAACACATTGTCGGTTGTGTGCCAACAAACTCACTCAATCGATTACAATTTGCCATTAAAGACCACAGTGAGCTGAAATATCAATTTGAAAATGTGATATTGAATTATTGCGAAAGTCAAACTAAATCAAGTGTTAAAAAAAGTGAAATTCATTTTATTGAACTGAACTCGTTACAAATTGGATTTACAACACATCATCAAATGAACGGCGGCAGCCACGGCAGACGGAACAGTGCAAAGAGAGTGAATAATGCGCGATGGCCATAACAGTAAAAACCGATCGAAGAGGAAAAAAATTCTTCAATTATTCGTCACACCAACATGGTGCTTAATGCTTGCACTGTCATTACACTCGAAAAGTTTTGTATTCGCTTAATTTTATGATTATGAATGAAATGATGTGGCTTGACCACAACGAAGCACCACATCAAGACCAATTTATGCGGCCGTAAATTGAATTTATTTATTCTGGGCAAAGCGCAAGGGAAAAAAAACGACGCGAATGTTTTTCTTGTGGTAACAAAACAGGTGATTTTTGGTATTGGCATGAAATTTCGCATTTGTTTTTTTTTCTGCGTGTGTATTGATTGCACATGACAGCTACTGGCGATTCGTTACAGGAAATTTTACACTTAACCAAATTCCAATGTCTTTTAAACCACTTCGTGGCCGCATCATGCGACGGCAGACAGATAACAAAATGTGCAGCATTAAATTGCTTGATAATTGTTATTTATTTGAATGCGATCAGTGTGCGGTCCCACGGATTCAGACGGACAGACAAAAATGGCCGGAAAAAAATGAGAAAATATTTTCTTTTGACCATCAGTTGAAAATCGATAAAAATCGATTCGGTAAACGGTGACACACGTTTCACACTCAACAATTTATGGTGGCCAATTCGATGCGGGATATTTGGTCAGCCGCAATGAATTGCTCGTGTTTATCCTGAAGAAAAATGCGGTAATAACTGTACCGATCACGATAAATTATGCAGAATATTGAAATAGATCATTTCCAACTGTTATTATTTGGTTTCATAACAGACGCAAAATATTTTTCTTAAAAAATCTCATATTTTTATGCCAAAATCTCAACGCTATGAAGCGTAATGGTAATATATTCAGCAATTCCAAAACCTTTCAGAGTTGCTTTTGTCCCCATCGGAAGTTCACTGACTTTAATCATGAATAACGTTTGAAATGTCATTTCTTACAGACATTTCTGCATTTTTTATACTTCCAAACTAAACCGTATAGATGCCGTTAGAGCATGCATTGCTGAATATTTTCCATTTATAGCGCATATTGTTGCAAAATCTTCACAATTTTCTGATAATTGAGAGTGAGAAGTGCATTTTGAAAATGTTTTTAAAATTCTCTGGAGAAAACTTTCTAAATATTTCGTTTTGAGTAGTAATCTGCAGATCAGACGTTTTGTTATACCCACTGTTACGGCCAAAATGAACAGAAGTATCTTCAAATGAAACTGAAATTAATGCCAGAAATGTTGTTTCATTCGCGTTAATGAGTAATCACTTCGGACTGAAGGAAATGCGTTGGTTTTGATTTAATTTCTCTTCTCTTTTTACCACCGCCCAGTGAATGGTTCTAATGAGAGCTAATACGAAAATCAGATTAATGGTCAAATGTAAAGCGCAGTGAAATTCAAAGTCGTAAAATACGGAATTGACATTAAAAATTGAAACATCAGTATTAAATCTGATTTGAGAGAGCATGGATAGATTCCGAATAATACCCTCTGGAGTAGAAACTTTCTATCTTCAAGCTTGGCTAAATTTTACAATATTGGAGGTACGATGTGCGCGGCAAAACGTGTGTATACTTTCGCCTGACTTCATTTTCCACTCTGTCTCTCCCTCTCTTCAGCTTCGAAAAAATCAGCGCAGTGTTTGTTATGCAGTCAATATCACAATAAAATTAAGAAAATATCCATTTTTCGAAATGTTGTTTCACAAAGGCGAATTAAATTATCGAGAAGTAGATAAGAGAGATGTGTGTGTGTGTGCGCGAGCAAAATGACTGCTTAAAAAAGAGACGCCAACGATAACGGTGTGCAAGGCAAATAAGTTGGCAAAAAATACGGCGCAAAAGGCAAACCATCGCGAGAGGCACACAAGTATATAAAGAGAGCGAGGAGGATGAAACCCATTTACATCAACAATAAATTCGTGTATTTTATTTCAAGTGGTCTCTTTAATCTATGGAAGATTAGAGCACACATCTTGTCGGAGCAACTGCCATCGTCTTAATTATCGCTGTTGTTGCTGTTGCTGTTGTTGTTGTTACTTGTCTTCCTTACTGTGCTGTACTAAAATTTATACCAAATCATTTGTACGACAATGTAGCGCAGTCGGCGCGCAAGAAAATTGAATCGGCTCGCTTGGTTTGAGCACAAAGATTGTTTGCTGATAGCCACATTTTATGGTTTGGTAAATATATATTTATCGATCGACAGTGTCCATTAAACTGCAAAACGGGTTGCTTTTCTGATCTTGTAAATGTTAAGTGCTAACTTAACTTCTAATTTCAAAAGAGTTCGCAGGCGCGCAACACTATCCATTTATGACACCACTCATTTTTTTCCATCGCATATGAATCTGGTTTGATGATGATTTTTGGACGTATTCTTCTTACAGCCGAGGTACAGATGAATTTGCGATTTTAACAAACTTTGAATAAGAAACGGCAGGCAACATCGCCAACCACTAGGAGCGGTGTGTGTATGTGTGTGTGTGTGAGTGACATGAATTCAATAATAATCGATTTTTCTGTTTCATCATTTCTGCGGTTGTCTTTTGAGCGACTCCGTAAATCTGACATCATCTTCCTTCTTTGAAGCAACCAAAGATAATTTATTATGAGAACGGCTTTATGTCACATTTTTATTGAGCACCTCTCTTGTTTTTATTTTCTACACTGCTTGGCTGCTCACTCCAAACGATGCGAATTATAATGCCAAATCAATTAATAATCATAATCATGATCATAATGAACACTCGGACTGGGCCCGAGAGAAGAAGAAACGCCACGAGTTACGCTCATGAAACCGGTGGCGGAACGGTGATGCAAAACAAACGCAAATCCATTAAAAGACTTAAGATACTGCTTCGCAGCCATATTTACGTGAATTCCTTTTTAAATACGGCGCGCTAACTTTGACGAGAGGAAAAAGACTATAATGCATGGATGCGTGTGAATATCCACAATTATTACGTTTATGATGTTTAAACGCTCGTACTTTACATGTCTGCACTGCCCCCAACCTGCACACCGACAATTTATCGCTCTGGACATTTCGGTTCTCGGTACGATGAAGTAATCGTCACTGCAGCATTAAATTCAAATGGCAGTTTTATCAAGTTTACAACATTATTTTCACTTAATCACCATCTGCCACTTACCAGATGCTAAGCCATAGCTTACAAATGATGCAAGCGCTGGTCCACCGTTGTTCAATACATTGGATTCGCATTAAAATGCAACCAAAGCAGAAATTTCTTCCATTATATGCCTGATTCCGCCGCAGTACTACTTGACAATCCACTGTTCTGCCAGCGAAAATAAAATCGACACCGAATTTTCAAATCTCAGTCGCAGAGAGAGAGGAAGTCCAGCTTTCGATTCAAATGCGTAAACTTTTTCATGCATTGGAATTCTTTTGCTGCATCGAAGCAGCGGCAAAATCTCTCACGTTTTCATCACGAGAAAGCCATTCAAATGAAGCGCTCCAGTTTTTCGCAAGCTGACGACACTTCAGTACAAACATCATTTGAGCGCTCGCAGCGCCACGAAATCTCGTATCATTTTGTATTGACTTTTCGATAGTTCATGAGTTCGCCGTAGACTTCGTCAAAACGTGTCGTCCCTTTGGTTTTTCGTTTCCAACATTCAAATCACCATTTAGATAATTTGCAAATATTTATTGCATTGCGAAACCGTCGACGGCACAGCTAAAAACGCTCTTCCCAGGATGCGAAACAGCAACAGAAACTACAGATGAAGCCTCACTCGATCTCATTGAAGAAGAAGAAACAACAACCGAAACCAAAGCCATTTTTATCAGTTTCGAACATCTTTGTTTTTATGTGCTTACAACTTGCATTCATTTTTTCTCTCTCTGTTTTCGGGGTTGTTTTGTGCAGCCGAAATGAAAATACCAGATTTCTATTGATGGCAAAATAGCAATATTCACGCACAGAATCACATGAAAGACATACACGCCGCATTTCAGACTCTCTGAGTAGATCGCTATTTTAAGTGAAGCCATTTTTCATTGTATTCAATCGAATCGGTAGCGCAATGTGACTGCCGTGTTTCGTTCGCTTATCGCTCGTTTTACTCGTCGTCTTCTATATATATTTCGTTGTATTTGCATTCTGCATTGATTAATGATATGCGAACCGTTTTTAATGTTCATCGAAATCGCATAAATATATTATTGAATCCCGTCCGTATCTGTGGAAATGCAGTACTTTGGCGAGATTGCGCGCGCTCATCTTGCTTACATTTACAGATTTATGAGATAGGCGAACGAGAGAGAGTTTGCCAGGTCTGAAAACATACGCCCAGAGGTTGTTCAGGCTTCCTTATTGCCACTGTGTTTTGGCAAGTTTTTGATTCCAACAAACTCCGTTTGGTTGTTTGCTTTTGTTTGCAACTTTTGCATCGATTTCATTACAATATTGAAATGTAAAATTTCTATTGAATTTTTCGGGAAAATTTTCATTCTACGGCCACAGCCAAGCGCAGTTTGTGATAACAGGTTTTTGGACAACAATTGGAGCAGATGATATCGAGGCAGCGTTGATCAATTGTTACAAATCGAAAGCCCAAGTTTTGTCATTAAAATCGATTGCAATTTTTGAATCGGAAATTTTGTCGAAACAAAACACAAAACTATTCGTAGCACCAGCACAGCATCTCGATGAATTGTATTCGCTCCCTTTCGGGCGCATTCAAAATTGGCTGAAACAACACGAAACAGTTACTGCCCGCTTGACTTCCTTTTCAATATATATTCGTTTTCTCTTCGCGATATTTGCATATCGATCGGGCAAATCGAACAACAGGCACACAGAAAATTTATCTATTTTTCATGTTTCATCCGACGCGCGCGCGTACCGACAATCTTCATTTTGGTGTTCGTCTTCGTCTTCGTGCCATTATTCATGCATTTCATTTTGTCATGCGGATAAAATGCTCTGAATTCTCTGTGTCGTTGGGCTGTGCTGCGGTAATGATGACGATCGCCATGATCGATTGTAAATTTGAAAGCGCACACCACAATGAATGCCATTACCATTCATGGCTGAAAATCGATGGCGACGAGTGTGATGATCGATTTCAATCTGAAATTGAAATTTTTCGCATCAGAAGCATTGTTGTTTTGTTGTTGTTTCTGTTGCGATTGATTCAATGCCAGTGCCAGTGCCGCCATTCACGTATCAAAAAGTTCAATTATGCCACAAACTACAAATCTATCTTTCATCTTGTCATCAGTTGATCGTGAGCCTGCGCATTCGCATTATTGTTTCATCTCTTGTCTTGGCAGCTCTTTTTCCGTACACACCAGCTCCAGTCGTTTGTTGTTGATGACGTGCTATGTGTTGTTCTCGTTGTGCAAGGCTATCTGTTTGCGATCGCAGTGATACATTTGCCATGTTCTTTTTGATGAATTTGATTCATTGGCAGCAACAATCGTTTGTTAAAATTTTCTCTTCTGACCGTTTGCCGTTCGCAACATTTCACTTTTTGCTGCCGGGGCAGTGTTAGTCGCAGCGATGTGCCCGACATGCAACCAGTAATCTTTAATTTTAGTCGATAAACACACAGAAATGCATTAAATGAAATTTCAGTGTTTCATTCATTCCACTTTCTGTATCTCGCATCTGCTTTGCTGCATTTTATGCTCATTTCGACTTCGGTTCGCATCATTTTCTGATGTTCGAAAAGGCATTAATTGTGCATTTCATCTTTTTTGTTGTTATTGTTAGTCTGTGTGGTAGTAGGGCAATGCGTTTGCATCATTAGATAGCCCGTTTCACCATTTTACGGCGAACATTTGAATTCGATGCACTTGCAGGTTAATCGAATACGAACGCGATTGCCATCGAAACGCATCTCTCAGACACAAATCCACTTATTCGATTTATCGTTAGTGTCTATTTCCTGTTGCAATTGGCTATCATCTTCTTTCAAATAAACTGCGCGTTTTTATTATGAGAGAAAAGTCAATGGGAAAAAAGAAACTGACTCGAGACTATCTAACGATCAGGAGTGAATACAAGCAAACCGATTCACGTAACTGTTTTTATATCACGCATCAAAACAGCAACAACAAGAAATGCCATCTATCGCATGCATTCGAGGCAACGAGGCGTCTTTCGAATCCGTTCTTCATTCATAAAATCGTGCGTTTGCCGATTCGTCTCCTAGTTTGGATTGATTTGATAGTCGCAAAAGGCAATCGTACAAAGAAGAAAAAAAAAAACCAGAGATGAAAATAAATGATTACCCACTTTTTTGATGGAAAACTGATTTGATTTCAGGTATTTTTTAGGCGATCTAATGAATTGCTCAAACGAAAAATCATCTGAATACCGTCCATTGATCGGGCTGTGGGATTTGAAATTGATTTTCTCATTGTTGAAATCGCTTTGAATCTTTTTTTTTTATTTTCATTTTGCATTGAAATTCCAAAACCGTTATACATTTCAAAGCCACCGAATGAAATTGTTCAATCCGTTCCGTTTTTCTTTCTGCGGAGAGCGTACGATCGGTTTTTGAACGCGTTTGCTCGTTCATTCGTTCGTTCGCATTCAGCGCATATAACCATTATGGATCGCATCACTTTATTCGATATTGAAATTAATACACTTTTCGAATTTGCATACAATCTATTCTTTGTTTACTCGGTGTATCATTTTCGAAACGAATGAAACGAAAAGATTAATGAACAAGGCGAATGAGCCGAGATGATATCCAATTATGAAGAAAAATCCGAATGAAAAACTTTCCCTTCGGATTCGATTTTTGAGTCGCTGACTTCACGACAACAGATTTAGATTTCGTTTTAATGCCTTGTAATGCCTTGTCACTGGTAATGAGATCGTCAACTTTTCAAATATGGAAATATTGTGCACATATGCCAAATGCGTTGCGACATCCTCTTTGTTCATTGGCTCTGTGTTCGTGTACATATTCTATTGGGAGAAAATATGTTAACTCATTCCAAATTAATGAGGCGAATGTGAATTAAGACACGGAATAACTTGCTTATAAATTTCGGTTTTATACTCTATTTACAATAGGGATTAGTAGTTTCCTGTCCAAAAAAAAATCACTATGAAATGATACACTTTTTCACTTCCTTGCTTACACCCAGCGAAAATGTCACGTTCCAAACAAAAGACTGCATGGAGATTTCGAAGCGATTTTGGTTAGTTTAGGTAGCAGCAAACCAACAGGTCGAAAGTCTAGAACAGCACGAGCGAATTGAGTTTGTACCATATTTTATAAAGAGTAATCAATTCTAAGGAAATTCATTGCATCGAACACGAAATCATGAAACTAAATAGAAGCCAAAATACCAAAGTGGAACCCATATTATTTATACCAGAGATGATGAATATGAGCACGCGTTCGGTGCTCTCCTTTGTGCTTGTATTGCCCGTACGCTTTAATACATATTCATCCATATTCAATAGTTAGTTATGTATAAATGTTATTTAGATTCCATAAAATTTAAATATTTTATTCATTTCGTATGATTTGTGGTCCGTGTATTCGCTTCTGGTCTAACAGTTGCATTCGTCGTTCTTTCAAATATTGTTTAATTTATCATGTGTTCAACTCGAAAGACCCATTGATACATTGTGTTTATATTTATTGTTTGACAGTGCATCGAATAAATCAGTTTCCATTTATCCACTTTGCGGATCTATTCTGTTTAACCTTCTAACCGTCTTGTTTTGAAAAAATAGTTGCACAATAAACTTGGAGCATTTTCTCAGTTTTATCTTCATTCTCGGTTATCAAACGCGACGTTCTCGGAATATGCTTCTAATATTTTCTGCATTTGATACTCTATTCGGTTTTCACTATTGGATTGTTGCATCCGTTTGATCTACATTAAGTTTGCGAATCGTTTGCTGTTCATGCATATCGATTCTTCGGTGGTTTAGCTTGAATCGAAAGTCGTTGTTATGTTCGTGTTGATGACGTGCTTTGCATGCCGATCATTTAATTTCAACAATGAATCAAAACGAAGAGCGGCTATCATTTCAACTGAAAAATGATTTTCTCTTCATTTTCAATTATTTTTGCAGACAAGCACATACATCCGTGCATGTATTCAGTGCCTGAAAAACAAGTGTGAATTTTGATTAATTAGCAAAGAATGCGGGAAATATGTTTACACATTTTTTTCCGTTGCAAAAATGGAAATCTAACCGACTTTGTGGGTCAGGTGGTTTGCCGTCTGCATATTTGGTCAGCAAATTGATCTTTAATCACACAAGCTCAGTTTATTGTTTTACTTTTTACACTTAATTAATGATGGTGATAGTACGAAATGAATGGCTGCTGTTGCGATGTTGTTGTTGATATGTAACGCACATTGAGAATGGTTCCATCGGCGCCAGAGCTCCATCATCTACATCTGGTAGCTTTACGCCAATGCGTTCACTTGTATGTTGAGCTGGTTCGACATGCAAAAGAACGCCCGACGGAATTCACCTATGAATACTCATCTTTGTGGCGAGAGAGAAATGTATGTAATTCGAAGTGATAACAGTTGTGCTCGTGACTGCATCGCAAGAGAGCCAAATCGAGTCGCCAGTTATCTACGCAAAGTGATCAAAGCGTTCATTTTTCCGCTTGTTCGTGTTTCAATACATTGCGATCATTTCTTCTGAGGCTATGCTAATTTTGTTCGTTTGCGCACACTCTTTTGCTCTCTCTCTCTCTCCTTCATCATCCACAATTTTTAAATTTTGCAAACATGGATGGAAATACTCACTTTCTTTGGCAATTTTCATAGTCATTAAAATTGAAGCGATTTACACGAAAATCGTTGCACTGCTTATTAAAGTATTTAAATTCAGGCCATCGAAAAAAAAAATTAATAACGGTAAAATGGTACGGAGATGGAAAACGGAGAAAAGTTTAAAAGAAGAAGAAAAAAAAGGTGTACGATTGGACGATAGAATTTGCAACTGTGAGTCAACAATTGCAATTGGAAGAAGGATTGTGCATTGTAAGTGTCAGTTATTAAATGTGTGCTGTTTTTATTTGGTTCGTATGATATGTGCTATGCTAGTATACTTATTGATATGCACGAGTTTCGAATTTCGATAATCCAATGGCAAAAAATGCGATTCCGTGGAATAAGTTCGCCGCAGTTGTTTGTGTGTTTTTTTCTCTCTTCTTGTTGTTGTTGCAACAGTTTAAGCAGAGCACACGGGCGCACGGCACGACACAGTCTTCATGCAGAAGAGCTCAGTGCAAGCGAAAAAAAAATGTGAAGCCAACTGTCGATTTGTGAAGATCCATGCATCTACACTTTATTCATAACGTTTTGCCAGAGCCAGAGTGGTCTTCTTTGCCAGTCATATATGAATATATATCGCATTTCATTTGCTACGGATTTCATACTCGTTGATTATTATTATGCCTTTTCTCTACTCTGCATACTTTCATGTTCGATCCGGCAAATGAAATGGGCAGAAAATGCAGGCAGAAAAATATTGCCATAGTTAAGTGATTGCGGCATTAAGTGACTTCGGCCAAGTCGATAGAGAGAAAAGTGAAGCGCGGCAACGGCTATGATTCGTGAAATAAAATAAAATGTAAATCGAAGACTTCTTCTGAATCGATTGTTGCAGCTGTGCCGAACAGGAATCAAATAAACTAATGAAAACGAAGAAGAAGAAGGAAAAAACAACAACAACAACAAAACCCACGACCGCATCAAAAGAGAAGTAGAAGAGTAGAGATGAAAAAAAAACTATCAAATAAATAAATAATATCTAAAACTCGCTAATAATCTATTTAAATTGTAAGTAATCTGCAAACGGCACGATTCGAAGCAGAGATTCACTTCGCGGCACATGCTTGCAATTCATATTCTTTCATTTGTTGAGCATCCAATGGATTTTGTAGGCCTCTTCGTATTTCTTCTCTCTCTCTCTGCTCTTTTTTGAATATTTATCGAAGTGCTTACGGCAAATGACATAGGCTTGGACCGTGTTGTGCATTTTATGTTGCAATCCATCGGAATCATACATTTTTAGAAGTCGCTATAATTTGAGCTATTTTTCGTGTTTGAACCGAAAACTTTAGCCCGAGCCTCTCGGCTCTCTGCGGCCGTGTAGTACCTCTGGATGTGTTATTTAACTAAGTACTCAATGAACAGTAGAAAATTTGCAAACGAACCGTGGCACATTATGTTTGAAGCGAAGAAAAAAGGTTACATACAATTGCATGAAGAAGGAGCATGCATGCAAGAGGCTATGGTCAAACGTCATTCGTCTCTCTATGCTCCATCATACATGCATAGCGGCATTAAGAAATTGTGTTCCTCTTAAATCAAAACGAGCGATTTATTCACTTACGCGGGCATCATAGTACGGCAAATTTATTCTGCAATTAAGTCCAGCTCTAATGCTTCATATAAATCTCCTTGAACGACATATCATAATTCTTTTCTTCATAAATTCCAAAATCGTCCATACACTTCATGGGCTTTTGTCGGCTATTGCCATAATTTCGGCTACACGCTTGCAATAGAAGACTTTCAAGTTATTCACTGAAATCATCTTCAATTAGCAGATTCTACGTTCCTGCGGCTACCTTTCAATTCATTCAAATATAGCCTCCGTTGTTCGATCGAATATCACTGGAATTCCATTCGTATGCATTTTCCCTCGTCCTACAGCATACTTTAAAAGCATTTTTCTTTTATTTATTTCACATTACAATCTTCTTCATCTATTCTGGAACATCGTTTTGTTTCATTCAATAATTTATTTGTGAATTTCTATGGTTCTAGTGATGTCTAATTGATGGTTGGAAAGTTCGTTAAGGTTTACTCTGCCATTGGTGTTTTGTAGCATTTTTTCTCCACTCATAAATTACCACCATATTAGATATTATACACAATTCAGGTAATAGTCACGGAAACTGTTAGCCAATTACCTGAAAAAAAGTTACAGAAAACTATGAATGTGATCGAAAAGATCGGTGATCGCCAAATCTATCGGTAAAATTACTTTTTTCCTAGAAAAATATGCCAAATTCCAAACAAAAAAGAACATGACCATCAACTGAGTCAATTTGACTGTTAACTCTTCGAATAGAGTCTTTGTGAATGGCGTTAGCATTTCAATTGGAAAGAAAACTGTAGCAAATTTGTGATTCGTCTTCGTGACGATCCGAATACAAAGCATTGCAATCTTGATTCCCATATGAATGTATTACGCAATTTGAAGAAGAAAAAAAATCGGATGGCATGTCGCTAATGGACCTGTTCACCGTTTTACTATTGAACCATTGATGATTTGGGTATTTATATTATACCAATAAAGAAAAATGAAGACAAAAAAAATAGAAACGTAAAATTTCGGTGGAATCAAAAAAATCAGCCCTTCTTCATGTAACTCAGAGTGACATGCATAATAAGTTGATGACAAAAAGAAAGACATGGAAAAAGTCTTCTTGGTTCGGCCTTAGAAGTCCAAAGAAAATGTGAGATTTCAAGATATTTTTTTTTTCTTTCATTCTCTAAATAATCTTTTGTCATGCGTTGAATGGTTTGTGCTGGATGGGATGGAGTAGCCCAAAGTACACGCGCCGCGCAATGTACGTGTACATATAATTTTCAACGATAAAAACGGTCATCACAATGAGATTTCTTTGTACTCTGAAAAGATGTTTCAATTAGAGTCTAATAAATAAAAAAAAAGTACAACACTTCCTACTACATCACACTGAAATCAAAGAGCTCCAAAATTATTATTGTTTGTGGGACAATTGATTGTGATGATAGACCCATGACATGACTGACATCGCCGAACGAACGACTGACAATTGTTGCGCGAGAGAGTTGAAAAAAAAGGTTTTTAAATCTATCCAATTCATAGTGTTATCGAGAGAATTGGCTCGATTTTTGTATTTCGTCTGGCGTGACGGTTCACATTTCGTGATTGACCATTGCTTTCATTATTATATGTCATCGGTAAACAAAAGAATTATATCTGTTTCGGACCGTGCGTAATCCACAATTGTGTATCAAATCTTCACCAAACGAGAAATTGGGAGGAAAGATGGAACAAAAAAACAACAACAATACCGCTTTTTTTGTTCGAAAGAAAATAATAATGAACAGATTATAACAATGAAGAATGACATTTTGAATCGACAAGTATTCATCATTTAATTAAGCGATATGAAAAACGCCAAAAACCACTATGCCGAAACACACATCTAGTTGAAAAGAAGCCGTGCGACAAAAATAACCGCAAATTAGCGCAATTGTCTGAGAAAACGGTAGAAAAAGTGACATAAAATTTCAGAGAATTCTTTCTTTTTCCCCCCTTTCAACGAGATACCACGGTTTTGCTACACAATATGAACACAAGTGTACAGTAAACAGCAATAAAGCGATAAAAAAGGTACTCGTGAACGAACCAAAAGACAACTCAATCGAAGCCAGTGCTACTTACAAACCTACAAATTAAATTGTATGATATTTTATCGGCACAAGATATTTAATGGAGACCCGTGCTCGTTGTCGGTGGCACGAATCGCACGCAGAAAATTAACCTTCTCAAGATATTTTTATATGTTCAGTGTTTACTTTACCCAAATTAAGAATCAACGTATTTTTATTTTTACACAGTCAATTTAAATTAATGAGATGAAAAATTGGCAGAAAAAAATGAAGAAATAATCACCTTGTTTATGGACGGATCAAATAGAACAAGTAGCATCTATTGCAAATTATTGTTTCACGTCGAATCGAAACGACATCGCCGATGTGACGATGCCAGATCAAAAATTCGCATAATCGCAGTGATGGTGCTGCATATATTTTTTCCCATCTTTCACTTAATTAATGACTAATAAATGTTATAATAAAATTATATGTCGGACGTGGTATAAGTCTGTGATTGTTTTGCCATGTTTGCATTTTCTTTGTGCGGCACGTTGATCATCTGTTGGCATGAATTTTATGACGAAGTCGTCGATGCACGCAGAAATACCGGACAAAAGAAACGCGATAGCCGAGAAGAAGGTGATTTAAGCCACAGCCTCAGCAGCAGAAGAATGATTAGACGGTGGACACGTAAACTGCACAGTGTTGTTGTTATCATGAATGCAAATCGATGTTGATGTTTTACACCGGCTGTCGTCGTTGTCACCGTCATCATTCGTTTTATTCAAACGCACATCTATGCGAGCAGCGAAAAAATTTAAAAAAAAAAGAGAAAAAAGCACAGAGTCAAGCCAAGCCAATGCTACGCTCATGAGCATGGATGAAAGAAGCAGTAGGAAGACAGCAAACAAAACCATCATACACAGACCGCGAAATCAAAGTCGAAACAGATAACTCGCCAAGATACATGACATAATTACATGACAATTAAATGCAACACCTAAAACATTTTGCAAATATAATCATAATAAGTAATCATAATTGTGGTTGCGGTTGTCGCATTAGTGCGACACAATCATATTTCATATATGAAGTCTGCGCATACCAGCCGGGCAGACAAACTCGTATACGCACACGCATTCCATGGCACTTGGAAACGGTATTCTCTCTCTCTCGATCTCTACGTTTAATTAGTGCACTTTCAAGTACTATTTAATCGACGGGATGGGAAATCGGCTGATGCTCATTTCCACTTGAATTGAGGCGATTTTACAGAAGAGAAATCAAAACTATTCTGAAGTGACCTCGTCATTTTTTTTGGTTTGGTTTGGTTTTGATATGTAATTGAACATTATCATACCGAGGAATCAACATTCCCGGACTTTTGAGTTCCATGAGCTGAGCATACAATGTTTGTGTGTGTGGAATTTATGTGAACAATCTCTTTCACTTTGCTGTCAAAAGTCGAGCGCGAAGCAACGATAACTGCCTAGCATTATTACATATTATAAATTCATTCATTCAACGTCATGTTAAAAGACTTCTGCAATGATTTTCGATGTCGCTGCTTTTCCCCCATTTTATCTTTCTCTCTCTCTCTCTCTTGCTTTTCATTTTAGCACTCTGATTTCTCTCTGCCGCAGAGTTTTGCGCATTTTGTGACTGCATATTTCGAATTTTGTTGTACCTTTTCTCGCTCATCCGAGCTGAGTGCGAGCTCAATTCCTATGATTTACTTAAACATTCATCATTTTATTGTTCCATAATTCTTAGTTGTTCCTTTTTGGCAGCGTGTACACACATCTCACATGTCATTTTTCATAACTTTTGATTTGTTTTTTTTTTCTTTGGCTTTGTTGTTGTTGTTGTTTCTGTTGCTGCTGCTGCTGCTGGTGGTATCTTCGTTTCCGCGACTCTCTTCAGATTCATCCATCGTTTCTGTCAATCTTTTGTGAATTGTTTGGAGCAAAGTGCGCACGGCGCAGAGCTTCTGTGGTGTAATCATTTTGCGAGGAAACATTTTTTAAAACAAGAATCCGTCGGACATTTCATTTAAAGTCATTAATTTTTCACTCTGTCGTTGGTCACAAGCTTACGTACAAAGAGCAATCGAGCGCACACAATAGACTTGTAAGCGGGTTGTACCAACAACTGCGTGAACAAGGCACACACACACACACATACCAGCAAAAAAAAAGAAAATCGTTTCAATCATGAATTTTATGAAGGGAAAAAATACGGTCAAAACATAGGAAGAGGCATTATAAAAATGCACCGTAAAACTGATGCGAAACTAGTACCACGTTGAGTGTAAGGGAATTCGATGCGCTTGCACCAGAGTGAAATTGCAAGAGTAGCGAAAATAGTAAAGACAATTTAGAAGAGGAGAAAAAAGCCACACTGCTCTGCCATAAAAGCCCGCGCGCAATCGTATTTTGCCAGATTTTATGGAGTCTCCCACGTCCTATCATCATCAGCATACGTTAGACACACATGCACGTATAGACATATATCAAGCGGCATTTTTTGCCACTCTCGCCCGTTGTGGAACATTCATGTGCGAGGTAAAGTGTTTGGCCGTTGTAAAATCATTGATTTCATGCACCATGAATTCAATGCTGTTCCGCGCGCACACACATTTCATTCATAAAAAAAAATTAAAACGTTTGAGCATTCAACACCAAGTGCATAATATATCATCTTCAATTACAGTTTACCATAAACATTTAATGCCTTCCCCGGTAAACACAAACTCACCGCAGACATATTTTCAACTTCTGATTTAACAGCACCGTTCTTTTTTTCATCGTCGTCGTCGTCGTCGTCTTCTTCTCCTGGTGTTTTGTTATGTTGTGTGTGAGCACAATTGCACAGAGAGTATTGGCAATGACATGCAGCCAAATCCACGATTAAGGAGTGAACTAAACGATAGACAAATGACATGAAGTTTTATTTCGTATATAACGAGAATGAGTGGAACCGACAAAACGAAAAACCACAACATTCAAATTACTGTCTGCACATTCATTCGGCGAGGGGGAAAAATTGAAACAATTTTTATGGATATTGTTGCGGAGCGCTCCGTTTAGTATGCACAATAGAGGATCAGCGACCATCCATTGCACACACGCGCTAGCTCGTGCACTGATGACGATGACAACGACAACAAAACACATTACGACACAAAAATTGAAATAGTTGAAATGTTTATTATTTATACCGTAAATAACATATTTGGTGTAATGGCTTCGAATTTAATGGGCCTGTAAATATTTCATTAATCATTGTTCTTTTATGCAAAAAAAAACGGTGATCGGCGATGGTGAGCCGATGAATGTGGTAAAGCACATCGAACGCTTTAGAAACAAATTTATCAATACACGAAGACATCTGTGGCTGATATAATTGCGGTGTTTTGAAATCCACACATAAATTTATTCAAAATACACAGGCATAAAGTGTGCCATAAACTGTGGCATATCTAGGCAAAACAATGAGATAACAAAAGAGAATAATGCGAAAAATCATTAAAAAATCAATTGAAAGCATCAAAATTTTTAATGGAGCAATCATCTCTTGATAGCGGCCGAATTGATCCAATACTCCATCCCGTATACATGTCACGAGTGCACAATGCACATTCGATCTAAGTGAAAATAAAGCAATTTTATCACTTTTCCTTCACTACATGGTTCCACTGCGTAATTGATTTTGTAGCCCCACATATCAGAATCATTTGTAGCGCACATTTGCGCTTTCGAGAGACGTCGAGCATATTTTTTGTCTTTCATTTAAAATGCAATAGCTAACACGGCACACGATGTCATGCTAATTTAGCGATCCGCCTACGCACGCAGTGTGTGTCCCAGCGCAATTTTGCATAATTGATTCTGATCGGTATTTTAGCCTGCCATTAGAGCTGGCACTCGAATGCGAGATGAGAGAGAGAGAGAGAGAGAGAGAGAGAGAGAGAGAGAGAGAGTTTAGACCAGCGAACAATGGATCGTTGAAGAGTGTTTGCTCCGTGTTCGAATTAAACGCCGAGGCCCACACAGTTTTCTGTGTTCAAATCGAAGAAATTATGGCCGTTCGCATTGCTATTGTGCGCTATGGCTGTTGTTTAGGCTGAGCCTCTAAGCGAACCGTTGTTGTTGCTGCTGCTGTCTTCTTGTCATATGTCACAGCTATTCGAATAGCCGGACACAATTTTTCGACGATTTCGACCAACGGAACGTGGTGGGTTCAGTCCATTTTCCAAAATAAGTTGTAAAATGTATTAATTGTCGATGAGCGTCGAATGGAAAATCATAAATAAAATTTTATGGTGCATTCAGGCTGAAGGGGGCGTGAAAAAAGGAACCGATTTCCATCGGATTTCACGAAAATATTGTGTGTTCATTTTCATAAATCAGCTCTTTGGTGGAGCCAACAGCTTTCAAAACACAAAACAAAAGCAAAAAATTGCTCCGTATCCGAGTAGTAATTGGATTTACGAAAAACATAATAATCATTACAGCATTTTTTAATCTAAATGGAAATTAATTGCGATTTCATTTTATCTTTTCGCCTTGCAGATTTATCGGACAACAACCACGCAGCGGCGAGGCAGTATTGTGCAACTGGAACAAAGCATTAAACCCGTTGATGTGTACATTTTTTTTCTGCATCTCTCCTGTTCGTGGTCTTACTTACAATCGACATCGCTGATAATTGAACATTTTCACTCGGCTGGGCCCAACAAATACTGGACGCTCATATTCGCATTCAACGCATGCCCATTCTTACAAAGTGAAAATTAAACGAATTTTAATTGAAATATGATCAACGAAATGATAAAAATTAAATGGTAAGCATTACACATTACATTTGGCATAATAAAATCTTCGGTCGAACGTATCGAAAAAGAACGAATTCTCTCCCTCTGCCTCTCTCTGTTACACCGAACCGAAACGACGAAATAAAATAATAAAAACTTTACACTATCGAACCGGAATGGTGATGAGTGCCCACTAAAGGAATGGAAAGGCATCAGTAGAAATTTATAAATGAAAACAAATCGTTTATCTTTTTATGTCCAATCCACTGATAAGACGCAGCCGTTTGCGTAAAATCCATACGCCAATAAATTAAAACAAGCTTTTTTCGGTTGTTGTCTCTTCTGCTCGAATACGGATTATTATTCCACGTCAATACGGATTATTATTCCAAAAATAACCCGAAATTCACGCATATACATTACACAGCACGCATCGCACATTCGCTGCAACAAGGGGAATTCAATAATTATTCTTGTAAGCTTTCCAGTGTCTGATGCAAAAATTAGATAAAAAAACGATAAAGACTGACTGAAACCATATTCCAATTGGCGATTTTCCGCGTGTAAATTGCTTTAAAATTATTCTCAATAACGCGCGCTCGCTGTACTTTCTTTAATGATGAGATCTCTCTCTCTCTCCCTCAGCGAAGCTTAAAATAAAAACATAAATATAAATATACACATCGGCTTAAGTATAGAATCGCCAGGCGATAAGAATGGAAATAAACCAAATATGGAGAGTCGAGAAACGAATGAAAATGTTCCGGCGAATGCGTTCTCTGCATTAATTAACCATGGCTTTCCAGTGATAATGATCGCAATTTTTCCTTGGTCGTTTTAATTTAATTACAAAGATCTCTAAAACCGTTTAAACAAAAGATGGAATGAAATTTGGTACTTTCGACCGAGCAAGAGAGCGAAAGAAAGAAAAAAAAAACATCTTTTTTCGAGAACGGATCAATTTTTTTTCGTATGGAAACAAATCCCATATATCGAATTATGAATTCCCATCAACGAGCATCTCTTTTTTTGTTCAACTGGGCGTTTTAGTGAATGAAGAAATGTGATGAAAACGATCGCTTTGAGTTCCGCAAACAATTGATATTCATTGCAGCGAGTCAAAGGTTATTCGTGAAATTTTTCGTACGTATTGTGCCGCTTGAAACCAAAGCCAAGTGGACCTGTTTGAAACTCACCAAATAATTCAAAATTTCACTCCGAAATGCAAACCACTACAATTTGTGAAAATATCAGAACGCAACAAAGAGTCGAAAAAAAGATGAAAATTTAATGGTGTGTTCAAGAATACCGATGGCGATTTTTTTTCTTCTTCGTTCGCTTACACTATGGCATCTTTTTTTTCTCTTACCCAAATGTTTAAAAGATCATAAAAAAATAATAAAGAAATAAACAATTGTGTTGAGCAAATAAAAATGAAATGTGCATATGAATCGGCGAGTTCATTTACGTACAATGATTTTGTTGGCACCTTTGATTACACCTCTTTCCATGTGCACTTATCACGGCTTCTTTCGAAATCGCCTCACTTCTCACATCGGGCTTTTCTTGTCTGGTTTCGGTGTTTTGCGCGCATATTATTCGAGAAATAAAAGATAAGTTAAATGTGTTCGAAACCATGATACACTTCGCCCTCGGTGCGTTTGGATATGTGATGCGACTTCAGGCAAAATTTTAATGGTTTCATTTTTTTAATTATATTTTTTTCTTTTCGTCCAGATTCTCTCGCTCTCGAACAAATTCTCGGAGCGAGTACCAAGAAAGTGCCGCCGGACTTTTGTCTCATGTACAGTCATCATTGTATAAAACGTTCATCATCACAATTATTCGCACATTTGTTGGAAATTATTTTATTTTATTTAGTTGTTTCAGCGATTTTTGCATCGTTTCTCTTCTCTTCACTTTTCCACTTCAATCTGGTTTTGTCATGTGATTTTCTGAGGTGGCGTTTGCTTTCATTTTTAATGAAAATCGGACATGTTTTTAAAATCGTTTCAGTTCCCTTTTTTTGTGTGTGGATCTGATTCAATGTGCATTTTTCTCACATAGCTCGACGTAGCTGAACTTTTTTTTTCTTCGAGGAATTCTTTTGTGTTCCAAATTATGGTTTCAGTGCATGGGATTGTTTTGCTGAGTGCTCTCGATGGTAGCTGACAGAACAAGCACACTTCTCATTTGTGTCTTTTTTCTTCTCCTTCTTCTTCTTCTGTGGACCCAACATTTAAGGCATTTTTGATTAATTAACATTCCGTCCGCATATTTTCTGATGACAACCAAAAACTGGTGCACAGACATAGTGAGCGGCGCATCTTGTATAATGGACGACTTTCGCCACATTTTGTTTTGAATGAAGAGCTGTGTGTTTTTATTTGAATCGAGTGCGCAAATCCCATACAATTGATTTACCGTTTCTTTTCTACTCGCAAGCAGTGCCATATGCTTGGAAAGACCGGTGTCCCTGTCTCTCTGTGTCTGTGTGCATGTATCGAGTACCGATTTGGTATGAATTTATCAGGTCATCAATGAACGCGAGCAAATCAAGTTTCAAATGGAGTGACGGAGATTGCCGTAAATCATTTAATTAAAGGTCTTTCGGCTTCTTCTGAAAATCTTGCTCTCCATTGCCTAATACGATTGAACACTGCTACTTGATCATCGTTTATCATGTTGTTTTCACTTTTTCTGAACCAATCCGTAGATTCTATTATATAAGTCAATAGTAAGAAATAAAAGAGCCAATTACGAGCCAACAGAACGGGCATATCATCAGTGCGCGCACGGTGCAATAAAATGGTAGCAATAGCGTCTTTTGCAACCACCATGTTTACTCAGTGCATCATTTTTGTTTCGATTTCAACAAAGGGAAATTCAAAACGATAGTTTTTCGAATTGCGCAGCACTTTATTCTTGAGCTGTACGAAAATGATTTGAAAATCGTTGTTCAAATGTGGTCGCAAAAAATTTAACGCACCATCCAAAATACCAATGCAATTTTTCCATTTCAATGAAGACATACCCACATACCAGCCAAGATCACAAATCTCAGTCTCTTAGTATACAATTAACTTGAACACTGATCGGTTTGGAAACGTGTGCCCGAATCGCGTGTGCTTTTTTTCTCGTCTTCAGCTATTTTCTTGCCATTATATTCTGTACAACTTGTGAACTATCATCCAATGGAACATGGTTACTTCGACAGGTATGATTGTGTGTGCTGTCGTGTGCGCGTGCAGCCAGCCAGCCAGCCAGCCAAATTTTAATGGTATACAATTGAATGCGCGATATAAAGCGACGCATACGAGTCTCAGTTCGACACTTAGCAATTACAATCGATCCATCGATCATTCACGTATTTTTGTACACACCAGGCCAATGTAAACCATATAGCAAACCAAACCAAACTAAACTGAGATCCGACAGTCGTTGCGATCCGTATTGTCTGTGTTTGGTGTGCTCCCCGGTAATTCAATACGCTCGCGCTGGAAAACAATAAACATCAATGTACCACGGGCCACAATCGATTGACTAATAACAACAATAATAATCGATTTCATTTGGGCCTTTTTCGTGTCTTTCGGTGTGTGTGTGTGTGTGTGTGTATATGGCGAGATCTTCACCGTTAACGATGTCTGGTTGATTATTGTTTTTCTTCGATCTCGTTGCGCATTGTTGCTATTGTTACCATTTGTTTTCCAGCCTTTTGTACCAATGTTGAACAAATAAATTTGCATTCAAGTCTCGGCGCGTGTTTTCAAAATTGGATTTCTTTTCATACCTTCAGTTTTTAATTGCAATGCTTTGTTTTGTTTTGTTTGCGTTTTTTTTCCGCGCTTCAGATTTTAACTTTCGACTAGATATTGGCTCGGCTGAAAAGCATTTTTTTTTCCTCGATAAATCTAATATGAAGACGACTCCTAGTTTTTTGCATGACCTTTTAATGTGAAATCTTCTTCCCATTGTAAATACGGTTTTCCGCGCCAAACTCGTTCGCCTCATGCCATATTGTATGTATGGCATATTTTAAATGTTCACGCAGAAGATATGCTTGCATTTGCATTACGTAAAACTGATGCAATTTCAAATTCAAATGCGAACATAATGTCTGCGCCTCACATATGAGCATGCATGTATATATTCACATTGATCAATTTTGTTGTCTCGCTATGAAAATAATCCCATTTTTATATGGAGTCAATTGCAGGCATACAAGCAAAACCGCAAGAAGTTGTCTTCTATTTCCCTTAAATTTACGCACAGATCGATCGATTATGCAGACGGGCAACGCCACTTTGATTTCAGACACACCGTGCAACGTTGTTGCTCAGTGCTGTTGTTGTTGTTGTTGTTTCGAGTAGAGAAAATAAGCAAGAATGCAACTGATGATGTGTGTTATTCAGTCATCGGTTCACACACCGATACAATCAGATCACTCTCTCGCCAATCCAAATAATCTGCTTTTGCACACCGGATGATTGAATACGCGCTGCAAACTCATTTTGTTTTTGTTTTTTCGTGTTGTTTTCACCATTAACCCGCAGTATGTTTTTATATGCGTGTAGCCGCGCGATGTGTACCGTTACACAACGCCTTTGTGTGTACCACATCTTAATTGAACTGTAAGCCATTCAAATTAGTAATAATTTTATAAATATAAATTATAATCTCAAGCAATGGCTAACAGGCAAGAAAAGCAGCAACAAGCAATGGCAACAAAAAAGAAGTTGTTTTGCAGCGCACCACTGAAATGGAGGCAAGCAGAAGTGAAACCAGAATATCGGCGGCACACATGAAAAATTGCCATATATCAAGAGCGAAAATATGTAACAGTGAAAACGGATCAGAAAATAAAATGTTAGCACAGATCGGAGGCAACCACTATCGCACCACTCGAGGTGCATGCGAGTATCGAAGCTGCTGATGCTGCTGCTGCTTTTTTTGCGTCGTATCACGCATCAAGCAATCGAAACCATTGTAAATATTGTAAATATTGTAAACATCGTCTGTGCGTTTTGCATAAGAATTGTCGGTAGGCCGTAGTGTTCGGCTCACTCACATACAGACCGAGGATTAGCACACGGCAACTGATGAACGCTAAATGTGCGTGCACATAAATATTATATGTCGAAGGAATCACGTATTCGTTATGTGTCTTTTTTATGTTTGTAAATTTACCATTGGAAGCTGATACCAAAGCGATTTGCTCCATAAGTTGTTCTCATTGAAGTGAGAAAGAAGAAGTTGAAAAAAAGAAAAAACCGGGCGACGATCATAGCCTGCCGATGATCACACATTTGTGAATGAAGAATCGTCGACCAATCTTGCACTCGATTTATTACGATAACTCTGTCGATGTTAATCGCTTAGAATGCAATCGGTTTGACTTGAACGAATATGAAATCCGACAGCAAACAACGAAAACCGATTAGACGCTGCGGCAGTTTGTGTGTGTGCACTGTGCGCAGTTGCAATAGATGCAAGCATTTGGTAAAACCTTAATGGAAGAGTATTTAAATCGATGTGAACCGTATTGATGTTAATTGGTGGCTACTGCACACCAAACAGCTGCTGAGGTTGACTTGGCTAGTTTTACAGACACATTTCGTTTTAATAATTTGATTTTTTTTCGTCGTCTTTCTTCGTTCGCCTCTTTTTCGTTGATGTTTCGTTTCTTTCCTCCTTCAATCGAACCAGCCAATTCAGCGCGCAAAGATCTTGTATTCATCCACAAATTAGTTAGCTATTTTAGTTTGATTACAAAAATACTTTATCACATCGATCCGATCAATTACAGCACGTTACTCAATGGATCTGTGGATTCTAATTTATAGGCACGACGACCCGTCGACCAACACACCAATAGAATCTTTATTTGGATCAAATTCCACTGAGAAATCAAATTTTCTTTAATTACAAGTCTTTTCTTTTTTTTATAATCGCTCTTGAAGCCAATGTAACCATTTTTTTCCTCTTGGATGGCTACGGCTGGCACTTACCATTTCGTTGATGTCGACAGAAATCGAAAAAATTGGTTCTTGGACGCTTGCGAAAAAAAACGGTCGAGCGTAATTTTCTCATCAGCATAATTAACTAGCGCGTTTTACGTTGGTTTAATCAACCGATTGGAATGGTGGCACTAAGTAAAGAGAAGCAAGAGAAGAGAAGAAAAAGACACACAGCATTTGCAACAACAGCAGCAGCAGCAGCAGCAGCCGCAGTAATCAAGATCAGCACATTGTACATTTGACCCAGCATAGCTGCAAAACCATCAATTTTTACAGTTGGCTCTGAACCAAAATTTCGCAATTTTTCAAAAAGAATATCTTTGGTGTGGTCATTGAGTGAAACAAAAAAAAGTAAAAAATGTTGTATTTAAATACGACAATTCGTGCTCCAGTTTTGGGCAATTTTAACATCTTGCCTGTGCATTCAAACCACAACATGCCTTTCATCGCCATCGCAAACAACAAACACACAAGGCTTTCGTCGATTTTGTAAGCTGTCCGGCCAAAATGTAGAAAGAAAGAGAATAGATAACCTTGAATGGCATTTAATAATTGCTATTTGTGAATTGGAAATGATAAATACCGTAAATGAAACGAACCCTTTGGCTATATAATTAGGCGTAAAATACATGCTATTTAACATTCAGCACAAACACTCTTCCACTTCGACCGAAAGAGCGATAGAAACATTTCCCTTTAATTCAATGATACGTGAAATAGGTGATGGCGATCAATGGCCACATCAAATTACTGAAAAATCTAACGACACCATCACGCTGACCATGGCTATAATCAATGATCCGTGCAGTGATTTTATCTGAGCTACGAACGCATTCGAAATTGAATTTTTAGGCAAATTTCCAGACGAAAATTAATTGGCAATCACAAGCAATCTAATGCAGAGCAAACCCAGTAAACGATCGATTTTCACCTAGTTTCGTCAATCATTATGCACTACAATTTAAATGATCCCATTACATGTACCAAAAGTGAGATCACACACATATCCAATTTTGATTCGTCAACAAATTGGCGATGAAACATCGATTGAAATTGCTTGTCAAGAAGAAGAAGAAAAAAAAGCAGCAACTTGCTCGACAGTTGTTGTTTTTTCCATTCTACTCCCTTTGCTTTAGAATAGATTAGCTTGTTTTGCATCTGCTTACTACGTATGCAAAATATTATGACGAAAAGTCAACAGACAACGAAAGTATGAAGCGAAAAAAAACAACGAAACGCCTTTTAGAAAAATCTGCATAAATGGAGAGATAATTTTATCGTCAATATAATTAAATCGGTTCAGCAATTTAAATTGAATTGTGGATTGATCCGAGAATATATATGTAGATATGTAACACACGTGGTGAAACAGAAAGAGAAGCATTGCCAGTTACACCAGTCATCCGTCTATGTGCGCATAGATGTGCTGCTAATATTGAAACCAGACCCACTTAAGCGTCATTAGAAGCGAAGAAAAAATAAAGTACAGAGATACATGTATGTGCACAACAGAATCGCATCAATTCAAAACAAACGACTAATATTTAACACAAACAAAATATGCACCACCTTGAATCGATAATCATTGATTCGCATGCAATTTAAAAGCACATTTTAATATTCAAAATACTTTTTTTCTGCTTCTTTACCCGGCCGCAACGAGCGCAATCTCATAATTTACCGATTATCGTCAATAACAATTTATAGATGCCATTGGATGCAATCGGGAAAAAAAAAGTATTTAAAGAAACAAGCGCGGATTACGAAGTTGAAGAAAAATATGCGTCTAACACTCGCGCGACGTTGGTCCAAAGTCAACAAAGAGATAAATTAATTGAAATCCAATCAGACAATCGATTCATTTCTCTTTGTAGCATGCCGTAAAAAGCATGACAAAAAAAATTCCTTTATCCACTCAAAATGGCAGTGTAGCAGTGATATAAATGTTTTCCGCATCAACATTGAACAAACCACTTTTTTGTTGAACGGTAGCACTCGGAATGACTCAGTACAAAACAATAACAGAACAAATAAATCAGACAAACTGTGATCATTCACTAATAAAAGGTTTTATTTAAATTGAATAATGACTTGAAGTCTATCGTTTGCGGTTCAATATAATAAATTTATCATTTTCAAACACTAGAAAACCTCCTGAAAACTAAACATCTCAATATCTCTGGAGAAACTGCTGCTTAATGGCTCTGATCACTTCTTCTATTACTATTTCCATATCAATGGATTGGATGTCTCCATTTTGCCCGGTGCAAATTCCTTGTGACTTTGACTGCACGACAATTTAATAGAGTTAGCTGCATGAAAATGCGCCCGAACCACCAATAAATTGAATTCTTCAGCTAATAAAAAAAATAGACAAGCAGCCGATGAAATTAGTATTTGTCAAGACATGCGCGAACGATTCAATTGTTAAATAATTAAATCAATCGGCGAATGTAATGTGCATATTTCATTTTGTGCAATCTATTTTTGTTTTAATTTTTACTACACTTCGTTCGCCCAATCCATTGCACAAATCTTATTTACTACTACTTAATGATTGGTTGATTATCATTTACCGTTGTGCCTACGATTACTCTGAATATCTCTCTTCTTCTTTGGATTTTTAGTACTACTAGCGTTTTTTTTGTCTTCTTTTTCTTCTATCATTAAAAAGTCGAGCACGAGAGAAAAGCGCGCGCTGATGATGTGAAATGCGGTTGCTCTTTTAAATAAAAAGTAATTTGGTTTGTTCGCCTTTGTCAGCGTGGAAATAAAAGGCAGAGCATCTAGTCTCTAGTCAAAGCGTAACCTGTGCAGAAAAAGAAGCAGCAAAAAAGCCGTTTGATGATGGCAGCAGCAGCGACGGCGGCTGCGGTGACTATCAACAATGTCGTAAATGTTGTAAATAATTTAAAAGGTATTTAAATAAGTCATTAAAACGATGAAGCTGCTGTGTCAACGTTTGCATCTTTTTCTCTCTCAGACTTTTCATTCTGAATCGTCACGTTTGCTGTTGTTATTTTTCCGTATTCGTCGTAAACAATTTGATTTGATGGTTCAACAACGCACAATCAACCTTTCGTTGTTCAATCATTGTGCTGTCGCAGTTTGGTGCTTAGCAGCATCAGCATCAAGCAGCTACTGTAAATATGAAATCTCTCAAAGTGTTGCATGTTATCGTCAGTTTGAAGAGGCATAAAAGTACATCTGAGCATGTGCACTTCGAGTACAAACACACACATTACCTGAATCGTTGTTGGTCGTGTGGGCAATTTTGAATGACTTGGCTTGGCTTTTGTCGACCAACTTTTTTTCGTTGTTTGCTGTGCCAAGTTGTTTCAAACGCAACATTTTATGCGTTGATCGTTAATAATAAAACGGCTGATGACTTCTGATGGATGCCAACTATAAAGTGCGATTTTTAATGTTCGCCATGCCGAGCAATTTTTATACGCGGATCACAAGAATCACTCTCGTAGAAATTGCATTGCGCCCCGTCAAGTATGCACACATCAAGCAGTATATCACTTTAGGGAATGACTACTATTTCGAGTGTACACGACAGACGCGGATCAATGAGAAGAGAAAAAAAATTGCAATCTGGCTGTCGCTAGAGATAGCAAAAGAGAAATAATAATATGAGAAGGGAGAAAGAAAAAAACTAACGATAAATTCTGTTGTCATTTACGACTGTGTTTGCGGAAAATAAAATCTTAATTTACGAATTACAATGTTGACACTTCGTTTCGTCTTCTTCGTTCCATTTTGATGCATATTTTCTTATGTTGTGTGAATGAGCGTTTGCTTAGACGACCATGACGACGATGACGACGACAGCGAATGTGCAAATAATATAGGCGTTGGTTAAGTACTTGAATAATTCATTCTCTCTTTAGCTTTATCAAGATTTTGTTTAGCTAATTGTCAAATGAAGTTGTTATGCAGATTGATTAAATGATTCCAATTGTTTTTTTTCTCTTTGTATTTACTCTTCCTTCGTTATGAATGAACTTTTTTGTAAACACTCGAAAAATGCATACAATATTCCATAGATGGTCTTGAAAAACGTTGAATGGCAGCATTTGTTTGATAAGCATTTTGAATCGAGTTGGCTTTGTTTCCATTGCATTCAATTCTATTTTTCACCCATTGGAATGTTTTCAAGAGATGCAATTTTCGCCGTGAAAAATGGACATTGTGGCAGAAGGAAAAAAAATGTTTTATTCAATGAAAAATACGTTTTATATTGCATCTCTTTTGTAAATTGTAAGTTATAAATCACGTGAAGAGATTTCTAAAACTGGTCCAGATCAGAGCACCGCTCGCCAGCACTTTCTACGGCGATTCGCGCCGCTATGGATGTATCATCAAAACATGTTGGCAGCAAAGCAAAGCACTCAATTGCACTAGAAAAGATGCTCTACTTTAAATTAAGATCTGCAGCGAAAAACCACATGAAATGCCGTCTATCGCGGCGGCTATATTTATTTAGCACTTATTTGATAGCACATTCAAACCAAGATATTGATTGCTGTTTTGCTTTTACAGCCACGTGAAACGACGACAATAACGCCGAGAAGAAGAAGAGAAATTTTCGCAAATAAAATTGATCCATATTTGAAAGAATGATAGTAGGCGCGCGATGCGATGGCACATGTAAGAGCATTCCAATTTTGATGTCAAACTCTGATATGTTGAAATGCTACAAAAGCCCAACAGACTTGTTCTACTTACTCGCGGGCAATTATTTTATTTGTGAAGTGGTTCCGTTTCATTCGACGCTCAAACGGAGTCGAATAATAATAATACTAATCAAATAACTTTGGCATTCGCCTCCCATCTTGCTTGTTTTTGATTTTTAATGCCAACCGATTTTAGACATCTCAAATAATTCAACCTAATTAATCATCAATAAAAAGCCTTTTGAGAGGCAAGAGAGAAACATGATAAATGTAGCGGATGATTTGAGCAATGGAAAAAGTGCTGTAAGTACATTTAATCCGGCTTATGAACGCGTCATGCATGTGGTTATTATAAATGGACTGGGTGATGTGTTTCAAATAATCACTGTTGGAAGGGCAAAAAAACGCTTTTCTGATCGCTGCCAATATATTATTATAAATTCTAAAGATTGTTTTCGAATCGAAGCGATTCAGGGGGGTTCAGATTTAGTTAGGAAAAGTTCGAAATTTATTCATAACATATTATGAGTTAATTACTGACCTCTGACTATACGGTCATATTTTTGCTGTAGACTTGTTATTTAAAAAAATTATCATCCACAGCATGTAGGTTGTGCGTATGCTTCAATAACAACAACACCAACAACAGAATACAGATTTAGACGAAACTATAAAAATGATCACCTTTTTCAACGATAAATTCGAAATGACAAAGTCGTTGGCAGAGCAAAAAAAAATTCTGATCTGATCAAGATTTGATGTCGTTCTTATGGACAATTTGCTTGACCGGATGCAAATTACGCAATATCTCAAACAAGTTTCCAGTTCACGATTGACTTGGAATTGATGTCACGAGCCGATTTTCATGCTCGCCATTTTTTGTTTCATATTTCCGTCGTTAAACCTCATATATTCACCTCGTTGATAGTTTTTTTTTCTAATACCGATATGTCATTGCGTAGTTTTTGATGTGATTGCATTTGCATATATGCATAATAGAAGAGAAGAAAAAAACACATCGAAGACAAAGCAGCCTCAATACATGCGAAATGCGTGATTGCCTTCGTTCGTTCAGTTGTTCGCTTGCGCTCGCGAAATCCCTTTCGGCAATCAATTCACAAACAATCTCATTGATGTGTTAAAAAGCCTAAATGTGTGCGCGCAATCGCTCAAAATCTTACTAATGAAATGTTCATTAGCACAATTAGCACCATTATTTGAAATGAATATCTCTCTCTCTATGCGCTCGGATTGAGAGCGTCGAATTAGACAAAAGGTAAATAAGATCGAGTGTGAACAAAATCATGTGAAACAAAATAGCTATTTACCGTTGTTCACTCGAGTGCAACAAAAATGAAACAATATGGAAATGGTGAGGAGAGTGAAAAAAAAACACTGTGTATAGGCAGTTCGTATAGGCGCCATGTGTGTGAGTGTGCAAAGAAAGACTGAAAAAAAAACGCTTCGCGTGTATACCTTTGGTACTAACATAATGGCTGTATGAATTTCATCGTCTTCATCTTCATCATTATCATCGTCATCGTCGTCGTCGTCGTCGACGCCGTCGCAACCACAATATCTGGCTTCATTCGCTGCGCGCGATGCGATTTACGTTCGATGGATTGCAGTCGACAACAACAGAAAAACTGAAGCAAAACAAATAATAGTCGCACGCTCAAGCTCCTCATGCCACATGTTTTTTTTTATTTCGTCTTCTCACATTCATTAGCACATATTATTATTACTTTGTTATTACACATTACGATTTCAGATTAGATATTTGTACCGTTTCGGATTACTTCTTCTGGTTTTTCACTTGCTCTTCTCTCTGTTTCTCTTTTCGCTGGGCTCTTCGACAGCCGCGTATTCACTTTTGTGTCATCATTATGATATTTGCGATGGATGATCAAATAATTATAATGCCATTAGAGCCGCATTTTGATTTCAATTTCACTAAGGCTTAGGCATTTTTTTTCTTCTGCGTTTTCGGTTGAGTGTTTTCTTTTCTCGGTTATATTCAGCCTGTTAGCGGCTCGACGAAAATTGAACCGTTTATTGAATACAGCAATTGTTTGTCTATAAATCGGATTCCCTAATTTCTCGTATTGCGTGTATTTGTTTTTAGATCATCGAAATTATAACGCAAACTCTATCTGAAACGATTCGTTTATAATTTTCGAAGAAGGTATTTTTCGCCGAAAAATGGTAGCATTCACGGTCAACCAACGGTTTGTTACTCAAACACTTGCTTCTCTATTGAAAATGAGCCTAAATACTCTGCCCATTGTAATTATGATTTCTCCCGATTCACTAGTATTTTTGGAAATATTTTCTAAAAATCGGTTGCTAAGTCTGAAGTGATGGAGTTATGAAAGACGCGTATCTTTCGCAGTAATGAGATGATTGATCAATGCCAGTACAAGTAACTTAATTGAGTAATTTACTGCAATTTATTCGTACTATGTCGATACGATTCGACTGAAGTTTTTGATTCGAATGGGGAGTGTTAAGCTTTTTGAACGAAAAAATATTGATACTAAATTAAAATTTATTTATTTGTATTCAAAATTGGTTAAGACTAACTTCCGATTTTTCCTCCTTTTCACAGAAACTTGCTGAATAGAAGAAACAAAACGCATTGACCAATCAACGAGAAGCATCAACTAGAATTCAAGGCGTCAAAAGAAGGACTGGAGGAAGTTCATGCTTATATTTAGATGTATAAAAAAATGCGCGAAAAGGATCACTCACCAAGAAAAATGTTACCGAGTCCAAAACAGGGATGCATTTATCCGATGCTGGGCTCAACTGTCTCGCTAGGAGTGCAAATACCATACGATCTGTCAACGTCGAGTCGATCGACAACGGCAAGCCTACTGCATTCGCTCAACAATGATCAACCATTAGACTTACGTGTCGATCATAAAAAATCGAACAATGTACAAATCGATGACGACCAGCAAAATCTATCGGCAAGCGACGATTCATCCGATGCCACAACCACAATCAGTGTTGCTCCGCTTTCAAATATCAATCGATTTCTCCATTCGAAACTAATTAATAACAATGATTTAAGTAGCAAGAACAATAATACGATTCATATGAACAACGGAAACCATCACAATCAACATGAGCTCGATGAAGATGACGATGACAACAACAATAACAGCAGGAGCAACAATAAAAATGCAAACGATGCGGTGCTGTACAGTGAAAGCAACAACAGTTTGGAGTTTCGAAAGAAGAATTTCAATTTAAAAGAAAATCTGCGATCATCATCAACATCATCGTCATCAGCATCATCGTATCACTTAGCGGCAAGTATGCCGAATGTGTTCTCAGCTCCAGCATTCCATCCGGCAATGCTTGAGGCAATGGCCAAAGCGGTGCGTTTACCATTTCCATATCGATTACCATACATTCCGTCGAATCATCGTCATTCACCAAACTTAGATTTGCTACGCATGAAACCAAATCAATTTTCCAGCTTGCCGCGAATTATGTCGCCGAACCACTTGTCATCGCTGACAGCCAACAACTCGTCAAGTACGGCAATTGGCGGTAATGGAAAATCGACAATGAATCACAATAATAATAATAATAACAACAACAACAACAATGACAGCACACCAAACGCAAACAAAATTGGCGGAAACAATCAATCCACATCATTGACAAACAAAAACAAAGATCGGTATTCATGCAAATTCTGTGGTAAAGTGTTCCCGCGTTCGGCTAATTTGACACGACATCTCCGCACACACACTGGCGAACAGCCGTACAAATGTAAATATTGCGAACGATCATTCAGCATTTCAAGCAATTTGCAACGGCACGTTCGCAACATACATAATAAAGAGCGTCCATTTCGTTGTGCACTATGCGAACGTTGCTTTGGCCAACAGACCAATTTAGATCGGCACATGAAGAAGCACGAGGCCGATGCGGCATCACTGGGGATTGGTATTGACGAACGACTAAGGACATCTAGGCGAAATGCAATGCATCGCGGTATGCCGGACGAATCGTATTTCGAGGAAATTCGTTCGTTCATGGGCAAAGTGACACAGTTACCAATTTCACTGCGATCACAAGTCACATCCGATGCACACACGAATTCATCCTCACGAAGCTCAACGCCGTTATCCGAACCGGGCTCATCACCAAAACGGATGGCATTCAATGGCGACGACCACGAACGAGATGAACAAGTTAAAGTTACTTGATTAAAACAGTGATATTCAACGGACACCGCAAGAGAAATCATAATTATTTTTTTTTGCTTTTTGCACGACTCAATTTACGATGCTCTCGAACAAATTTCTCAACCATATTTGCTCAATAATTGCCCAATACGGAAGACGTGATGTTGAATTTTTCTTTCTAAACTTTGTTTTACACATTTAGGTCTAATTTTGATATTGAAATCAGACATTTTTGCAAAATGACTTAATTTGAATGAAAAAATCATAATAAATATGTACTTTTAACGCCCATCAAATGGAGTTATTTATGCTGGATCATGCTGTAGAAGTAAAACTATAATTGTAAAATATTGCACAAAAATTGTTTCGTCTTTTTCCTACAGCTCAGAGCTGAATAGAGCTGCTGGTGTTTACGCGCTAAAGTACCAATTAATTTGTAAAGAACCTATTATTATCCTCTGTTAACTTTTTTATTTTTGGGGTAAACAAATCAATCCAAAACTAAAACTTCGTTACCCCTTCGTAAATATGAACGAAATCGTCTTT
The DNA here is from genome assembly GCF_009176505.1 of Sitodiplosis mosellana. Lineage (NCBI taxonomy): Eukaryota > Metazoa > Arthropoda > Insecta > Diptera > Cecidomyiidae > Sitodiplosis > Sitodiplosis mosellana. The sequence continues at coordinate 65,512 of NW_022595318.1, read as the reverse complement.
GTACCTATTGTTATCTGTTTTATGGTTGTTCTTCTTCTTGAATCATTTATTTTATTTTTCACTGTGAAAATGACTCTCTCTCTCTCTATCTCTCTTTTTATTTAAGCACAACTGAATGTTTCAAAAACAAAACGCAAAAAATTGGAATTCGATTCTTTTTTTTACGTTTAGACAAATAGAAACAAAAACAATGTATTGGATTTTATTAGTTTGTAAATTTTGCACATGATTTATTCAATTTTTGATTAAGTTTGCAACATAAACCTTTTTTTCTCCATAGTTTTAAGAGTATTTTATGTAAATAAAAAGATGAATTTTGGTTTAAATTGAACACGATTGAAAGGAAACTCAATTACATCATGCATGCTTAATGTTACCACTATACACATACGATATGCGATTTTATGGATTAAGTTCATTTCATTTTAGATTTTGCGCTAATGGTTTTTTTAGTTAATTTTATCTACAAAATATCGTACTATATCTAAGGCAAATTTGTATTTCATGAATAATTTCAAATTTTACCCACTCGTTTTCAATTTTAATTTTATTTTTTCTCTTCAAATATTGCTATTTTATTAATATATCGAAATTTACCATTCTGCTAGCAGAGGCGGAAGGAATTAGTTTTTCATTTAGTTTTTAATGTTAACGAATACAAATTTAAATATTCGTGTTCTTCTTTTTTAGCATTTTAAAATCGGAATTTATAAATTTATATATTTTTTTAACATCAAAATGATCTTTAGACATTTAGTGAATATGAAACCTTTTTTTACCTATTTACAAGAAATAATGTTGATTTGTTTAGGAGAAAAATAAATATAAATTCAAATATTTTAATAAAAATCAATAACATTCCGATGTTTTTTTTTCCTAGGGGAATATCACGAAAAAAATTCTATTGAATTTCTATTGATTTTTGCATTTTTTAAAAATTAATTTCAATTATATTACATTATGCGAGATATCTGAGATATTTTTCATTTTAGTCGATTTTAGCAGATATTTTAATGCTGGAAGTGGGTTTTGGCGGATCCTGAGGATCGTTCAGAACTGTTCCCGATTCTGGAAGTGGGTTTTGGTGGATCTTCAGGATGGACCAGACTGGGTTTGACAATACCCTGGCCCATCCTGAGGATCCACTTCCAGAACCGGGAGCATTTCTGAACGATCCTGAGGATCCACCAAAACCCACTTCCAGCATTAAAATA